>NW_023625146.1:776-3445 GCF_014905685.2 Nematolebias whitei
TCAAGCTTGTCAGTGTATCTGAAGGGATGTTTTCAAGCTTGCCACTCTGTCTATAATGATGTCTTCATGATTGTCATTATTTTTTAAATCACGTTTTAAAGCTTGCGATTGTGACTGAAGGGATGCGTGCCAATGTGTCACAACACATATTTGCCAGCTAGCTAATGTGTCTGAATAAATGTTTTCAATCTTGCTGTTGTGTCTGAAGTGATCTTTTCAAGCTTGTCAATGTGTCTGAAGGTATGTCTTTATGTTTGCCAATTTGTCTGAAGTGCTGTTTACAAGCTTGCCACTATGTCGTAATGGATTATTTTAAGCTTGCAAATGTTTCTGAAGGGATGCTTGCCATTGTGTCTGAAGGGATGTTTTCAAGCTTGCCAATATGTTTTAAGGGATGTTTCAATCTTGCCAATGTGTATGAAGGGATCATTTCAAGCATGCAATTGTCTCTGAAGGGATCATTTCAAGCTTGCAAATGTCTCTGAAGGGATGCGCTCCAATGCTATTGCCATTGTAATTCTGAAGGGATGTTTTCGAGCTTGGCACTATGTCTGAAGGGATGTTTGTAAGCTTTTGAATATGTCTGAAGTGCTGTTTTCAAGCTTGTCAACGTGTCTGAATTGATGTTTTCGAGCTTGACACTATGTCTGAAGGGATGTTTTCAAGATTGCCAATGTGACTTTATGGGATGTTTTCAAGCTGGTCAATGTGTCTGAAGGGATGTTTTCAATCTTGCCATTGTGTCTGAATTGATGTTTTCAAGCTTGCCAATGTGACTTTATGGGATGTTTTCAAGCTTGTCACTCTGTCTGAAGGGATAGGTTCAATCTTGGCATTGTGTCTGAATTGATGTTTTCAAGCTTGCAATTGTGTCTTTATGGGATGTTTTAAAGTTTGCCATTTTGTCCAATATGGTGTTTTCAAGCTTGCCTATGTGACTTTATGGGATGTTTTCAAGGTTGTCAATGTGTCTGAAGGGATGTTTTTAAACTTGCTATTGTGTCTGAATTGATGTTTTCAAGCTTGCAATTGTGTCTTTATGGGATGTTTTCATGCTTTTCAATGTGTCTGATGGTATGTTTTCATGTTTGCCAATGTGTCTTAAACAATATTTTCAAGCTTGGTAATATGTCAGAAGTGCTGTTTTCAAGCTTGCCACTATTGTACAAAGTGATGTTTACACTCTTGCCACTATGTCGTAATGGATTATTTCAAGCTTGCAAATGTTTCTGAAGGGATACTTGCCATTGTGTCTGAAGTGATCGTTTCAAGCTTGTCAATGTGTCTGAAGGTATGTCTTTATGTTTGCCAATTTGTCTGAAGATATGTTTTTAAGCTTGCCAATGCGACTTTATGGGATGTTTTCAGGCTTGCCACTATGTCCAAAGTGATGTTTACAAGCTTGCCACTATGTCCTAAGGGATGATTTCAAGCTTGCAAATGTCTCTGAAGGGATGCGTTCCAATAAGTCTGAAAGGATGTTTTCGAGCTTGGTACTATGTCTGAAGGGATGTTTTCAAGCTTGCCATTGTGTCTGAATTGATGTTTTCAAGCTTGCATTTGTGTCTTTATGGGATGGTTTCATGCTTTTCAATGTGTCTCAAGGTATGTTTTCATGTTTGCCAATGTATCTTAAGAAATATTTTCAAGCTTGGTAATATGTCTGAAGGGATGTTTGTAAGCTTTTGAATATGTCTCAAGTGCTGTTTTCAAGCTTGTCAATGTGTCTGAATTGATGTTTTCGAGCTTGACACTATGTCTGAAGGGATGTTTTCAAGATTGCCAATGTGACTTTATGGGATGATTTCAAGCTGGTCAATGTGTCTGAATTGATGTTTTCAAGCTTGCAATTGTGTCTTTTTTGGATGGTTTCAGGCTTGTCACTATGTCCTAAGGGATTATTCCAAGCTTGCAAACATTTCTGAAGGGATGCTTTCAAGCTTGTCAGTGTATCTGAAGGGATGTTTTCAAGCTCACCACTCTGTCTAAAATGATGTCTTCATGATTATCATTATTTTTTAAATCATGTTTTAAAGCTTGCAATTGTAACTGAAGGGATGCGTGCCAATGTGTCAGAACCCATATTTCCCAGCTAGCCAATGTGTCTGAAGGGATGTTTTCAAGCTTGCCACTATGTCCAAAGGGATGTTTACAAGCTTGCCACCATGTCCTAAGGGGTGATTTCAAGCTTGCAAATGTCTCTGAAGGGATGCGTTCCAATAAGTCTGAAGGGATGTTTTCGAGCTTGGCACTATGTCTGAAGGGATGTTTTCAATCTTGCCATAGTGTCTGAATTGATGTTTTCAAGCTTGCAATTGTGTCTTTATGGGATGGTTTCATGCTTTTCAATGTGTCTGAAGGTAGGTTTTCATGTTTGCGATTGTATCTTAAGCAATATTTTCAAGCTTGGTAATATGTCTGAAGGGATGTTTGTAAGCTTTTGAATATGTCTGAAGTGCTGTTTTCAAGCTTGTCAATGTGTCTGAATTGATGTTTTCGAGCTTGACACTACGTCTGAAGGGATGTTTTCAAGATTGCCAATGTGACTTTATGGGATGATTTCAAGCTTGCCACAATGTCCAAAGTGATGTTTACAGCTTGCCACTATGTCCTAAGGGATGATTTCAAGCTTGCAAATGTCTCTGAAGGGATGCGTTCCAATAAGTCTA
>NW_023625147.1:0-3445 GCF_014905685.2 Nematolebias whitei
ACAACTCTCTGTCAGCTCCAACAGTAATAAAAGAAAAGCATAATCCAGTATTTAGAAATATGAGATTTACTTGTGGGAATCTGGCGAGCCATGGCTGGATTAGGAATGGCTTTGCCTGGCCCAGAAGTGGTAGCTCCGTGACCCTGGTGATCGTGGCTCTGGATGGACGGATGTTTGCATTTTCTATCTTTTGTGCTTTTTAGTTCAGAAACATTTTTTTTAATTGTTATTGGTGATTTTCACCACATATTAAACATAAAATCCTGAAACGACCATGCACCGCAAACATTTCTTCCATGTTTCTGTTGTTGTGTGAGTAAATGTGTAGGGGTTGGAGGGGTAAGCTAAAGAACACAAGGGCGTGTGTGTTTATTCTTTATATTTATGGCTGCCAGGATTGGAAATGATAGAAAAAGAAATTGGGCTGCTTTTTCACCTTTTCCCCTTTCCTATTCCGCTGCACCCCACTCATTTATTTAATAACCTCTAAAATATAAATCCATATGCACGCATGCATCTCAAACAGTGGTGCCGATGTGAATTTTATGTAAAACGTGCCCATAACTCTAGTGCATGGCGTAACATATGACTCTATGTGATTTCATTACTTAAAAGGATTTTTTGTTTGTTATGGAGTTGTGTGTTTATGTGTGTTCTAATGTATGCACATGAGCAAATGCATGTTGCGTTCAGGGGCTAAGACGATAGGAGTGCTTGTTAGTGAAGGCTTGTGTTTGTTTGGGTTCTGACCATGTGGGACGGAGGAGGAATCAGCTCATTTCAGAAAAAGGCATTAAATAAAGAGAACAGCCTTTCATTGAGGATTGAATATTTTTTCCCAGTTTTGTTTTTGGAGAATCCCTCCCCCATCACACACACACCTGATCCATTTACATACGAGACTGAACTCAAAAGGTCAAATCGTAACAATTGAGTGAAATAAAATGTGCTACACAGCCTACACCCCAATGGAACATCCATCCATCCATTATCTCATACCTGCTTCTTCCATTTTGGGTCATGGGGGTCGCCAGTGCCCATGTCCAGCAATCACTGTGTGAGGGGCGGGGTACACCTTGGACAGGTCACAAGTCAATCACAGGGCCCCCAATGGAACATGAATAAGATAATTATTTTTGACAAGTTGGTTGAAAATGTTTGATTATAAGACTTTTATCAGACGCTGCATGAGCTGAGCTGTAAGCTGGATGTGATTTCTGAGAATCGCAGGCCACTTGCGGCTCCTGGGACTCAGTGGCGGGAAGGAATTGACCTTGGAGAAGGCTACAAGCTTGGTCCGGCGGTGTGACCACAAAATTTTGCTGTTTGAATAGCCACTGAGACGTACCAGCAGAACTATAAAGGCAGACATGGAAATTCAAGCAGAGGCTGCATGACCCAAAATAATTGTGTCATCTGAATCTACATCCCAACTTGGCCTTGAATTGACCAGTTATCTCAATGTCTCCTAGTTGTTCATGTGAACGAGAAGCTCTGCACCCCCTCCCCTATTGCTTCCCTCCCGAGGACATCTGTAGATCTGTGTCAGAGTTGAGCCAGCTGATAGACACTGTGCCATCGTTATCAAGACTATGGAACTTTCTGGCAGTGTCCACGGACAACTCACTGCCCTCGTCGGGCTCCTCATGCATACATGTATTATGATGTCATCAGTATGTTGCTGTTACATGTGCTGAGGTCATTTTTTCCCAACTGTCACACCATGTCCCATCTAGGACAAAGTGCGATATTTGATTATTTTTCACCTACTCTCCATAGTTGCCAAGTCTGCTTATTATAAGCGACTTTGGGCTTGTTTTTTTCTAAAGTCGCTTGTAAATCTTGTGAGTCGCTGGTTGTGGTTTTTTGGGCTTGTTTTGAACATGCAGTTGCTTATTTGGGCTTGACTTTCTTTCTGTGAAGCTAGTTGATTATCACCCAGCTCCACGCAATAAAGCAAAAGACGAGTGGTAGTAGGTAGTTTGTCCCTTCAACGCCCCCGTTCCCTGTTTATCGCTCTCGCCCAAGTCAACAGCTGCACACACATAAACAGACTAGGGGTTGAACGACTACATAATTTTAAAACTCGACATTAACATAATAAAACTTGAGTAGAACTCATGTACTTGATGACATCATAGGATCTAACGATGCAAAAATAAATGAATAACTAAAACCGCAAAAAGGTCATTATTTACAAAAAAGACCAATACAATATTGGGAGCATATCCAAAAAGGTTCAATCTGGTCCTATGGACATTCAAAATGTCCAGAGGACCAGATTGAACTTTTTTGGATTTTTCTACCTGGATTATTGAGCATGTATCAGGATATTGGGAGCATATATTATGCTCCTACCATTTATCATACTGCAAATAAGTCACAGGAAAAACTAAACTCTTAGTTATTATTATTAAGCTGCAAAAGTGAAAGAAACATGCAGCACGTCAAAAACAAAACTAAAAACAGTGGGGCGGTCGATCACCCTGCACCACCGCCCGCAGTGTTGCGCATTAGATTTAGTTTTAGAGATTAATATGTTTATAGTTTTTTTTATAGGTTTAGAGATTAATATTTTTTGCTTTTTGTTTGTGAAACAAGGTCAAGGGAAGCTGGTTCTGGTTCGGTCAACTGGACCCAGTGTTACACCATATTCTATGACCTGCAACAGTGCATGCAACACCGCCCCCTACGGTCACAATATATGGTGGTTACAGAATATGGTGTAACACCAGTTACACCTTCACATTGCTGTCATTGTTTGCATTACAGTGCACTTTTACATAAATATAATCTGATGTTTATTTACATTTAGTTTTTGGCTCCTCGTTGACCAACCCTCAGCTCTCTCATCTGATCAGAATTAAACTCCACTAACTGAGGTTGTTCCTAAAACTATCTGCAACAGGTAAGAAATTACATAAGCAGCAATAACCGTTTCACTGATTCACAATTTCTAGGACGTTTTTATTTGTTTAAACCATTGAACATGTCATGTCATTGTCTGTCCAAACAGGTCTCACTTGTAAATTAATCTTCGAGGCTCAATGTGATTTATTTGTTTAAATAAAGGCTGAATAAAAAAAAAAAAAGTCAAAACAAGGTTAGAAACGTGAAGTGTGTTATAATGGGAACCAAGAGACGAAAATACAAATATAAGAAAATGACTTTATAGCTACAAACAAATTACTGTGTGCAACGTTTATTAAAATTTTTTTTAACTGTTTCATTGGATTAAACAATGATTAACTGATCAATTATTTGATCAAATCAATTGATCATTGATTTTGTTCATGCAAAAGCACAATTTTTAAATCAGTAAGGGTAAAACTTTCCTGAAAACCCCCCATCAAACTTTATGACAAAAATATTTCAAATGAACATCCATCCATCCATCCATCCATCCATCCATCCATCCATCCATCCATCCATCTATCCATCCATG
>NW_023625148.1:0-615 GCF_014905685.2 Nematolebias whitei
AGTTGCTTTAATTTTGGAAGTGGGTGGGGTGTCAGCTTCACTCAGCTGGTAAACAGGCCCTCCAAAGTCAAAAGGTCAGGTCTTTATTAATACAAGTGATGGATGGCCCATAATTCATAGAAGAAAAGAGCTAGGGACAGAAAGTTTTCAGTGTTCTGTGTGGGCTCTCAGCTGATGACACCCTGAAAATTTGAAGTAGCTGGCTTATTTCTGAAGGAAGTTATAAACATTTTTATTCTTAGGCCTTCTTTTTTCTCTTTGAGGCCGCTCATAGAGGTTGGACAAGTTCATTTTGGGTCACAGCTTCGTGTAGGAAGGTTCTAGAAAAATGAGCCAGATACCGTTGGAAAGATCTGATCACGGTGAATTCAGAAATACCTGTCTGACCTCTGTGCGTTCTTCCTTTGACCCGCAAAATGCCCGGAAGTGCATAAACTCGCGGGGTCTCTAGCGCCCGTTTCCGTGCACGTACGTGCACGAAACTTTGCACACACCTTCCCAGTTACTGGCTTTACATGTGCACAAAGGTTGAAGTGGTTGGCTTCTTCCTGGAGGAAGTTGTGAATTTTTTTGTATACTTCGGCTTCACTTTTATTTTTGAGGCCTTCTCCTAGA
>NW_023625148.1:625-3445 GCF_014905685.2 Nematolebias whitei
ACGTGCACGAAACTTTGCACACACCTTCCCAGTTACTGGCTTTACATATGCACAAAGTTTGAAGTGGTTGGCTTATTCCTGAAGGAAGTTATGAATATTTTTGTATACTTCGGCTTCACTTTTATTTTTGAGGCCTTCTCCTAGAGATAAGACGAGTGCATTTTGGGTCACAGCTTCACGTAGGAAGATCCTAGAAAGATGAGCCAGATAGCGTTGGAAAGATCTGATTACAGCAAATTTGGAAAGACCTGTCTGACCTCTGTGCGCGCTTCCTCTTACCCGCAAAACGCCCGGAAGTGGATATACTCGTGGGGCCTCTACTGCCCGTTTCCGTGCACGTACGTGCACGTTGGTGAAGATGCTGGTGTTTGTACCAAACTTCTTTAGTCTTCTTAGGAAGTAGAGTCTTTGTTGGGCTTTCTTGACCACAGTGTCTGTAAAGTCCAGGACAGATCCTCAGTAATGTGAACGCTGATGAACTTGAAGCTGCTGACCTGCTCCACCTCAGCGTTGTTTATGTAGATGGTGGAGTGCTGACCTTCACTCTGTTTCCTGAAGTCCACTGTCATCTCCTTTGTTTTGCTGACATTAAGAGAGAGGTTATTTTCAATTCAGTTTATTTATATAGCGCCAATTCACAAGAAAGTTGTCTCAGGGCACTTTACAGAAATATTCACATACATAAAAGTCACTTAGTTGAGGATGATGTTAGAGCTATGTTTTGGGGCATACTTGTGTAAATAAAGAGTATAAGAGTGGACTGAGGACACAGCCTTGAGGTGTACCAGTGCTGAGGACTAGTGTGGAGGAGAATTGCCTGCTGATTTTCACTGCATGTGGTCTGTTGGTGAGGAAGTCCAGTATCCAGCAGCAGATGGACTTCACCAGGCCCAGTGTGGTGAGCTTGGAAACCAGCTTGGTGGGGATTATGGTGTTGAATGCTGAGCTGTAGTCAATGAAGAACATTCTCACATAGGTGTTTACCTTCTTCAGATGGTTGATAGAGGTGCTTAAAGCTAGTTGTGCTTTGTTTTGTGTGTTTTATATGTAGATATATGTTGTAACCTGGTTGCACAAGTTTAGTCTTTGTTAAAACTAAACTGATTTTGTACAAAGTGTTTAATAGATTGTGCGTAAAATTTATACTCTTACATATTGAATTCCACTGCGAGTTCTTACCCTGTGTCACTCTGTGGCATGAAAACATCTACTGCAGTAACTTTTTTAAGTTATTAGCAGCTTAGAATGTATTGTTTTTTTCCCTGTCTTTTTTGCCTTAATTTTGGTCGATAAGACAGAAATGCCTCACTAAATGCTTCAGGTAACACCATGAGCTTCACTACCTCCACTATTACAGATATATTGTTTGTTATTTTGTCCGAGGTTAGCTCACCCTGGGTTACATTTCCTCATTGGCGAAGCGATCTTACTGTACATGTAAAATATTTGATAATGTTCTTATAGAAACAATTCCTGAATGTTGTTCATACTGTGTTAATGCTACATGTTTGTCTCTTGACCCTACAACTGGGTAAGGTTACAGTAGACCTAGCCCATTACTGGAGTTTTAATTAAGTATTTTAATCTACTAATAAACATGATGGATGATGATCATATTGCTTTATGCTAGGCCATTGTTAAGAAAGAAAATTAGTCCCACTCCAGCCCTGAATGGATGGATGGATGGATGGATGGATGGATGAATGGATGGATGGATGGATGGATACCTGCAGTTACCTTCGTACATACAGAAAAACATGTGATACTTTCTGTTTATCACTGTTGTAATCAGTTGCTCACTAGGTCGGCCGCAGGGCTTTAACCTTGTTTTACGTTTTTCTAGACTCCATTTTGGTTTTGGAAATTGAATAAACTGTATTCCACCCTCTAAAGCAGGGCTATTCTAAACTGCTCAGGGGGCCACAGTTACTGAAAGCCAGCAGCTCAGGGGCCGGACATCCATCAAATAAAGTAATTATGTAAATAAACCATGTATTACAATTATCTGTTGTCTTTTAATGGTAACAGATCTGGGGTTTTTTTTTGTGTGTGTGTTGAATCATAAATGCAATAAACAGAACCCAAACCCAGAAACCCTCCCAACCCCCCACCCCAAAAAAGAAAAGAAAAAATACTTTATTTTTCAGTGGGGCTGAGTTAAAATTTTGGGGTGCTTGAGCACCCCCCAAAAAGAGGCTAAAATTGCCATTGCGTTTTACTAAGGCATATGTTGTTGCCATGTAGCAGAGTGGTTCTACATGTCAAGACAGGAGGTGGTTTCAGAGAGTTACAAGGTTCTGTAAAATCCCTCAAAACAATACAGTAATATACTGATATTAGAAAATATAATATGTATTTTTGAATATTTGAGTATTTTTTAATGCATGTACTTTTGAATACTTAAGTATTTTCAAAAGTAAGTCACAACCTCAGTGGTTAGATTGAGTGTTTAGGTCTGAGCCAGAAAAAGCTGTGCATGGCACCTGCTACCCCTCCCCCTCCTCATGAACCCTTTGAAGCCAGCCCCTTAATGGCCCATCAGCCAGTTATCCAATCAGAGCTGTGCATCCTGCAGCTTGCAAGCTGCAAGGTGAGTTGGTGCAGTTCGTCCAGCAAACATTCAGTCCCAGAGAAATTTCCAGCTAAGGGGATGGATGCATTACAGACTCACCACAAGAAATGTGATGAACAATTAAACAAAGCACAGGTAAGACAGAATGTTTTGTGATATTTTTATTTATTTATATATTTTTACCGGTGTAGGATGCCTACATAGTAGAATACTGGACTCTTTGCTGGTTCAAGCTTGAAGCAACAAAA
>NW_023625149.1:0-3445 GCF_014905685.2 Nematolebias whitei
CTTGCCACTATGTCCAAAGTGATGTTTTCAAGCTTGTTACTATGTGTCTGAAGTGATGTTTTCAAGCTTGCCACTATATCCAAAGTGATGTTTCTAAGCTTGTCAATGTATCTGAAGTGATGTTTTCAAGCTTGCCACTATGTCCACAGTGATGTTTTTAGGTTTTTCCAATGTGTCTGAAGTGATGTTTTCAAGCTTTCCACTATGTCCAAAGTGAAGTATTTTAAGTTTGCCAATGTGTCTGAAGTGATGTTTTCAAGCTTGCCACTATGTCTAAAGTGATGTTTTTAAGCTTGCCAATGTGTCTGAAGTGATGTTTTCAAGCTTGCCACTATGTCGTAATGGATGTTTTCAAGCCTGCAAATGTGTTTGAATGGTGTTTTCAAGCTTGCTAAGGTGACTTTATGGGGTTTTTTTTTTAAGCTTGTCAATGAGTCTGATGGGATGTTTTTAAGCTTGCCACTATGTCCTAATGGATGTTTTCAAGCCTGCAAATGTGTTTGAATGGTGTTTTCAAGCTAGGTAAGGTGACTTTATGGGTTGTTTTTTAAGCTTGTCAATGAGTCTGATGGAATGTTTTTAAGCTTGCCACTATGGCTGAAGAGATATTTTCAAGCTTGCCACTTTGTCCTAAGGGATGTTTTCTATCTTGCCAATGTGTCTGAAGTGATGTTTTCAAGCTTTCCACTATGTACTAAGGGATGTTTTCAATCTTGCCAATGTGTCTGAAGTGATGTTTTCAAGCTTTCCATTATGTACTAAGGGATGTTTTCAATCTTGCCAATGTGTCAGAAGTGATGTTTTCAAGCTTGCCACTATGTCCAAAGTGATGTTTTCAAACTTGTTACTATGTGTCAGAATTGATGTTTTCAAGCTTGCCACAATGTCCAAAGTGATGTTTTTAAGCTTGTCAATTGTTTCAAGTTATGTTTTCAAGCTTGGTATTGTGACTTTATGGGTTGTTTTTTAGCTTGTCAATGAGTGTGAAGTGATGTTTTCAATCTTGCCACTATGTCCAAAGTGATGTTTTTAAGCTTGTCAATGAGTCTGATGGGATGTTTTTAAGCTTGCCACTATTGCTGAAGAGATGTTTTCAAGATTACCACAATATCCAATTTGATGTTTTCAATCTTGTCAATATGTCTGAAGCGATGTTTTTAAGCTTTCCACTATGTACTAAGGGATGTTTTCAATCTTGCCAATGTGTCAGAAGTGATGTTTTCAAGCGTGCCACTATGTCCAAAGTGATGTTTTCAAGCTTGTTATTGTATCTGAAGTGATGTTTTCCAAGCTTGCAACTATGTCTAAAGTGATGTTTTCAAGCTTGCCAATATATCTGAAGTGATGTTTTCAAGCTAGCCACAATGTCCAAAGTGTTGTTTTTAAGCTTACCAATTTGTCTCAAGTGTTGTTTTCAAGCTTGCTATTGTGACTTTATGGGTTGTTTTTAAGCTTGTCAATGAGTGTGAAGTGATGTTTTCAAGCTTGTCACTATTCCTGACGGGATGTTTTCAATCTATCCCCAGTGTCGGAAGTGATGTTTTCAAGTTTGCCACTATGTCAAAAGTGATGTTTTCAAACTTGCCACAATGTCCTAAGGGATGATTTCATTCTTGCCAATGTGTCTGAAGGGAGGTTTTCACGCTTTCCCCTATGTACTAAGGGTTGTTTTCAATCTTGCCAATGTGTCAGAAGTGATGTTTTCAAGCTTGTTACTATGTTTCTGAAGTGATGTTTTCAAGCTTGCCACTATGTCTAAAGTGATGTTTTTAAGCTTGTCAATGTATCTGAAGTGATGTTTTCAAGCTTGCCACTATGTCCTAAGGGATGTTTTCAATCTTGCCAATGTATCTGAAGTGATGTTTTCAAGCTTGCCACTATGTCCTAATGGATGTTTTCAAGCCTGCAAATGTGTTTGAATGGTGTTTTTAAGCTTGCTAAGGTGACTTTATGGGTTGTTTTTTAAGCTTGTCAATGAGTCTGATGGGATGTTTTTAAGCTTGCCACTATGACTGAAGAGATGTTTTCAAGCATGCCACAATATCCAATTTGATGTTTTCAAGCTTGCCACAATGTCCTAAGGGATGATTTCATTCTTGCCAATGTGTCTGAAGGGAGGTTTTCACGCTTTCCCCTATGTACTAAGGGTTGTTTTAAATCTTGCCAATGTGTCTGAAGTGATGTTTTCAAGCTTGCCACTATGTCCTAAGGGATGTTTTCAATCTTGCCAATGTGTCAGAAGTGTTGTTTTCAAGTTTGCCACTGTGTCCAAAGTGATGTTTTTAAGTTTGCCAATGTGTCGTGTTGGATTTCATATTTTTATACCTTTTTATATTTCCTATCAAGCATTCAAATGTCATGTTATACAAAGTGTGTGTGTGTCTTTCTTCCAGGGTTGAACTATAATTATAGAAAATTTTTACTAATTCTAACTATTTTACCTTTACATATAATCTTATATTAGCTAATGATAATTTTACAAGTTCACATTTGATATATTACAAGCAATCAAATCATGCCAGATAGCAGACTGATTAACATAAATAAAGCTAGGACACATTTCTTTAATTTAGACTTAATATAGTTTGACTAAGTAGAATTAGTATCATAATAACAATTAGCAGGTAACCGTACAACCATTATTTGATGAGGGGGCCAGTAGAGGAATACAGGCTTAATCTTCGTAGTAAAATACCAGAGAGTCTTTGTTAGAGGGGGGAAGGGTGACTTCATAAGCCAGAGAGATCAATAAAAACCACACAGACATGAGTTAGTTAATTAATAGTTATTAATTATTCCTAGAAAGAAACAATTTTAACTCAAGATCATTTGGTATCACTAAGGTATAATCAAGTTAACTGAAACAGAGCTAAAACAAAGAACCGATTTCAGTGTGCCATAAACTTGTTATCTGTGGAATTTAGAAACTAACGTCCTTCAGGAGGCGGGGTAGACCAGTAACCATGGCAACCTTTTTGGCTAAACCAATCAGAGGCAGAGCCTGCTCAAAACTGTGATAAAGATCCAGGGACAGACTGCAGAACTTAACATTTGCTGGGGAACTCATCTGATCAGGTCGGTTTTTGGTAAATGCTCCTGTATGCATACATGTAATTTGATTTTATGAACTCTGAATACTTGTAATTTGTTGTCCAATAAATCTTTTGAACTAAGGTGGCACGTATCAGCTGTTTTGAACACCATTAGTGGCCCAAAGCCACGACAGTCTGAAGTGATGTTTTCAAGCTTGCCAATGTGTTTAAAGTGATGTTTTCAATCTTGCCAATGTGTTAGAAGTGATGTTTTCAAGCTTGCCACTATGTCCAAAGTGATGTTTTCAAGCTTGTTACTATGTGTCTGAAGTGATGTTTTCAAGCTTGCCACTATATCCAAAGTGATGTTTCTAAGCTTGTCAATGTATCTGAAGTGATGTTTTCAAGCTTGC
>NW_023625150.1:0-3444 GCF_014905685.2 Nematolebias whitei
TGGATGGATGGATGGATGGATGGAAAAACTAGAAAGTATAATTTCTTCAAATGATCAGGGTGGTCGAAAATTAATCTATGGTTGCCAAGGCCACCAGTGGCCACCCCCTGGTTCTGCTATTGCAGTAGGTGGTGTAAAAAAATAAATAGTTCCTTCTGCTCTCCAGGATACAACATTCTGACATCCCTCAGACAAGCAAAACAAAAAATTGACATCTGTTCTTCGACGTAGTGTAACTCCTTCCCACTTGAATAACTTGCACCAAAACCATTAAGGTTTACTTGCATTCCCTGTTTAATTCCAGTCCAGAAAAACACTTGCCTCAAAAGCTACAAACATTCACTATTCAAATCCCGCAGCAACGGTGGACACTGATGTACCACTTGTTAACTCTGTGGCATATGCTAATATTGGCCATTGGCCTCTTGTTTTGCAGCCCAGTCTTTTTGTTTAGAAACAACAGTTGGATGATTCAATGTAAAATAAAATAAAAAGACAGAAGAAGAATTTAAGCATTGACCATGTCGACTAAAACCCCAGATGATAGTTCCCAGTTAGAGAAAGTTAATTCTGGTATTTTAATAGTGGTGGCTGATTTCAGGCTGAAAGAAGTGGAACTAACCCTTTTTCTCTGTTAAATGGTGAAAGCAGTTTTTCTCTAACGGTGCATTTCTCTTTCTTGCAGCTATGTGTGGGAGCATTTAGAGATCGGCTATGTTCAGGGCATGTGTGACCTGTTGGCACCGCTGCTGGTCATCCTGGATGATGGTGAGAGGACACACTTGTTCTTATAAATAATGTTCAGGTAAATAGCTCTGCAACTGAAGTAAGACATTTCAGTGAAATAACAGTAACGTGACTGGTCTTGGCTTTATTTGCCGTTTGCACTGTTCAGCTTTTAACGTCTGTAGACATAAGCCTTTTGAGTTTGCTAACCTCTAGTATTATTTTGCTTTAAAAAACATTGAAAAGAAATGCATCCTGTGTGAAATTGTTGAAGGAACAAACTGGTGTGTTACAGCAAGAGATAAATGATAAAATGACTATACAGTACTTACACTGCCTGGCCAAAAAAAATAACTAGCCATCAAAAAAAAAAGGTCACACACTAATATTTGGTTGGACCACCTTTAGCTTTGATCACATCATGCATTCACTGTGTCATTGTTTCGACAAGCTTCTACAATGTCACAAGATATATTTCATCCAGTGTTGCATTAATTTTTCACAAAGATCTTTCATTGATGACTAGACACTAGTCATGATGGGTGCACCTGCTCTCTTCTTACCCTGATGCACCATCACTCTGGAACAGGGTCAATCTGGACTCATCAGACCACATGACCTTCTTCCATTGCTCCACAGTCCGATCTTTATGCTCCCTAGCAAACTGAAGCCTTTTTTCCAGTTAGCCTCACTGATTAGTGGTTTTCTTAAGGCTACACAGTTGTTCAGTCCCAATTCCTTGAGTTCCCGTCACATTGTGCGTGTGTAAATGTTGTTACTTTCACTATTAAACATAGCCCTGAGTGCTACTGATGTTTTTCTTCAATTTGATGTCACCAAATATTTAAGTGATCGCCGATCACGATCATTCAGGATTTTTTTCCGGCCACATTTCTTCGTCGAAGACGATGGGTCCCCACTATTCTTCCAGTTTGGTGTCAGTGGGCTAGGAGGGCTTAGCCCTCCCTGGCTGACATTTACAATAAAGATGTAAAAATAAACAATTTAAAAATAACAACTTTAAAATACATTTTAGAAATAATGTATCACATTTAGTTAAATTTACAACAAAACTGGTGACAAACCACCTGGGGAAAATCCCAGGGTCGTTCCAAAGGGCTACATTCTGACAGCCCCGTTCCATTACTGTCTGCCATGGTTCAGAATGATTGACAGATGTCTTGACACGCCCCCTTGGTTTGCGGCTCATTGGGGCTAATTTTGTTCAGCCCAGGGTCAGCCCGCGGCCACAGGATTCATCCAATGAGGATGGACGTACAATAATGTGCCTCGAGCGCGGGTGTATGTGGGTGTGGTTTGGCATAGACTGAGTATGATGGCACCTGTGTTTGAACTTGCTACTGTCGGTTGTCTCACTGCTGCAAGCTGCCGTTATTTTTCTGCATTTTTTATTTGTTTTCTCCTGTTTTTGTTTTGTATCGGGATGTTCAACATATGCTGGTCTATAATCGGCAAATGTTGCTGCCCATTCGGGGGTCCATGCAGAGGAGCTGCGCCCCACCTTTAGGTGCCGGCTTCACCAGCGAGCAGCTTCCCTTCTGGTGATTTTTGCGACCCTGTGCTGGGTTCACGTGGATCTCGGAGGAAGAGAAAGCGAGGCAAGAGAGCCAGTGTCCAGTTGAAGCTCAGGCTTTTTTGGAAGCGTGGGTCATTGGCAAACGACTCCATAAAACTTTTACCACCTGTTGCTCTGGCTTTTGAACCGATGGGGATTTTTCAAACACATCTCAATCTAGCTAAGTTCTACCTTGACCTCTGTGCTACTGCTACCTCCGAGCTGTTTATCTAGAAGCTCTGGACTCATCACCATTTTTTCCTTCCGTTCATGGACTACGTGATGTTCGTGGCTCTAACCCTCAGTTTCTCCATCGTCTGAAAAGGGCTGCTGCAGCATGTACCCCGTCCTCTGCCCCGCTGCATATGGCATTGTTCAATGTTTGTTCAATAACTAACAAATCGTTCTTGCTGAATGAATTAATAAAATCCCCACAAACTGGATTTTTTATTTCTAACTGAGAGCTGGCAGTGAGATTCTGATTTTGTTTCTCATATTGAACTGTGTCCTAGTGTCTATTCTTTTATCAGTCAGCCTAGACTGTCAGGCTGTGGAGGAGGCCTTGCAGCCGTGTTTAGATGTGACTTTTCCTGTTGCACATCTAATGTTGGACGTTTTGCATTGTTCGAGCTGCAGCTGATTAAAATTGGGGTTAAGGACTCATTTTACTGTGCAGTGGTTTACCTTCTACCAGGTCCAAATGGTAGTTTATTAAAGGATTTTAGTGACTTTTTATCAGCTTCTTTAAAGCTGTTGGTCATTGTTGGGGATTTTAATATCCACGTTGATGATGTCACTGACTCCTTGGCCAAGAACTTCTTCAGTGTCATGGAGTCTTTTAATTTTATTCAGCATGTGTCAGGACCGACTCACTCCAAAGTGACAGTCCTCAGTGTTTAGACCCATTTGCAGGCAGGTGAACGAGGCAGGAGTTTAAAATAAAAATTATTTATTTTAAACAACAAAACAAAAGGCTGGGGTGGCAGCAAAACTTACAAAAACGATCAGGCAGGCAAAACAGGATGGGTACAGATTCAGACAGAGACGAATAATCGGACGGAGACGAATAATCGGGCGGAGACTAATAATCGGGCTGAGACGAATAATCGGGCGGAGACGAATAATCGGGCGGAGACGAATAA
>NW_023625151.1:0-2433 GCF_014905685.2 Nematolebias whitei
AAAACCTCCTTTAGTAGTTGAGGGGGACCACATCAAAGGGGGAACCATAAGGTTTCAAGCTGCACATGACCTGCTCTAGAGAAGATAGAGTGATGGGTTCAAAATGGTCAAATGGAGCTACAGATTGAGGTGGGATGGATGGGTCATGAGTTGGAAGGGAAATGAGAGGCGGGTGGTCGCAATTTTTTCCACAAAGAAATGTAGGAAGTTGTCGCACAGCTCAGTTGAGGCTTCCAGAGGTGATGGTTCAGTGAGGTGGAGAACAGAGTTTAGGGTGGAGAAGAGGACACGTGGGTTGTGAGAGTTTGAGGTAATTATATCAGAGAAGTATTTGGATTTATCAGCTTTTACTGTTTTCTGATAACAGCGCCAACTCTCTTTAAGTATCTGGAAAGAGACCTGCAGCCTGTCTTTCCTCCACTTTCGCTCCGCCCTCCTACATTGCTGCCTAACGGCCTTGGTGACGTCACTCAGCCAAGGTTCTGCTTTTATTTTTGATTTTTTGGTTTTAACAGGCGCAACATGATCCAAACTCTTTAAGCAGACAGAGTTGAACTGGGATGTCAGCTCCTCAATGGTGGTGAGAAACACTGGGGGCTGAATGATCATTTCAGAGTTATAAACATCTGTGAAACGTGCAGCAGTGAAGTGGGTAATGGTCCGTGTGCGATGTGCAGGAATGCACGTGCAGGAATGCATGTTCCTCAGTCTAGTGGTTCTACACTTAATGCTCCTCAACCTCCTTCCTGAGGGGAGTGGGGCAAAAAGTGTGTGTGCTGGGTGAGTGAGGTCCTTCATGATGCAGGTGGCCCTCTTCCTGCATCTGGAGGTGTAGATGTCTGTGATGGTGGGGAGGCTGACTCCAACATCTGTGCAGCCTTCACCACTCTCTGCAAAGCTTTTCTTTCTGCAGCTGTGCAGCTTCCATGCCACACGTTGATGCTGGAGCACAGGATGCTCTCCACTGCACACCTGTAGAAGGAGGTGAGGACTGAGCTTCCAGACCAGCTCGTCTCAGCCGTCTGAGGAAGTAGAGTCTCTGATGAGCTTTCTTGATCAGGCTGGTGGTGTTGTTGCTCCAGCTGAGGTTGTTGTTCAGGTGCACACCCAAGTACTTGTAGCTGGAGACCACTTCCACTACAGATCCTCATATGTTCAGGTGTAGGTGTGTTTGTTCCTTCTGAAGTCCACAATCATCTCCTTTGTCTTCTTCACATTAAGTGGAAGTTATTCTCTTTGCACCAGCTCTCCAGGTGTTCCACCTCTTGCCTGTAGCTGGACTCATCATTGTTTGTGATGCATCCCACCACCGCTGTATCATCTGCAAACTTTACAATGTGACAGCCTGGATGGGTAGCTGCACAATCATACGTGAGCAGAGTAAACAGGAGGGGGCTCAACACACATCCCTGAGGAGAGCCAGTGCTGAGGGTTATGGTGGAGGAGAAGAAGTTGTAGATCCTCACCAACAGTGGTCTGTTTGTTAAGAAGTCTAGTACCCAGTTACAAATGCAGGGGCTTAGTCCTAGTGTGGATAGTTTGTCCATCAGGATTTGCGGGATCATGGTGCTGAAGGCGGATGTGAAGTCCACAAAGAGCATACGAACGTAGGAGTCTTTCTGCTCCAGGTGGTTGAGCGCAGTGTGGACCACAGATGAGATGGCATCCTCTGTAAGCAGCATAAGATACTCAGTTGTTGCAGTTACAATAGATTAATCTCAGTCCCCTCCCTCCTGAGAGTTGTTAAGGTCTTTATTTGCCTGGCTCAGTGAGACAGACTTGGCTCACATGCAATAAATGGACTGTACAGCACCTTTCTATCTGATTAAGATACTCAAAGCTCTTTACAACAATCTGTGCCTCATTGACCCATTCATACAGCTCTATACTAGATCTATACAAAGCTAATTGAACAAATCATTCTAAAGAGACTAATCAGAGATTTATCACATTCATACACTGATGGGACACACATCAGAGGCAGTGAGGGGTTCAGTATCTTGCCCAGGGACACTTCAGCATGTGACTGCTGGTGGGTTCGAAACCCCAGCTGTTGCATTGGAGGACGACTGCTTTAACCTGTTTTTGTCTGTCCAAACAGGTCTCACTTGTAAATGAGTCTTCGAGGCTCAATGTGATTTATCTGTTTAAATAAAGGTTGAATGAATGAAAAACCACTCAGCCACAGTCGCCCAAATAAATAAATAAATAAATAAATAAATCATAGATTAAAATATGTCTAGTATCGTACATTTATATTCTGCTGTTAATAATACATTTGCTCAATGTAAAAAACTCTTAGTGGCCTTGTTGCCCACACCTGGTATGGCACACGATAGAGATGACTGAAGAAAAGTGATGAGTGAGGAAATGGTGGAAACTTATCATAATTGATGTTGTCATAATAATAAATCACGGTTTATATATATATAT
>NW_023625151.1:2533-3443 GCF_014905685.2 Nematolebias whitei
AATGCAGCCCTAACACACACGCACATCAAAAACAAAGAATGTAGAGAGCAGCCAACTGTCTTTAGTTTGCATTATTTGGAGTTTGAATCCTTTTTGTTTGTCTAATTTAACTGCTTAATCACGGAGTGATCCAATAAGGTTCACCTCACTGATGAGAAGAAGAAACCAGACAGATCTGCATAGCAGGGTTAACTGTGTCCACTTCCTGCAGACAGATGAATCCACTCACCATGTTGTTGACATTTTTCAGGATGTTGGTGAGGCCACTGATAACAATGGAGAACTTGTACTTTGAGATGTTGATCAGACACTCCTTGTTGTGTTCTGTACTGATTTTACTGTGGGTGTTCTGCTGTCCAACTTTAATGGGAAGCTGCAGGGAGAGAGCAGAACATTCATTCATGTTAAACACTTTACACACACTTCGCACTGTTACTCAGCCTTTCCAGCAGCCACACTTTCCTGGATTAACACTTCTTCAGATTTTCTGAAGGTTTGTCACAATTATGGACATTAGTTGAAATGTTGAAATTTTACCATCTTGTTTAAATTTTTTTACATTTTTTTTAATAATGTGATCATTTTCTTAGTTTAAGCCAATTAATGCTGACGTCATTGAGGCAAAAAAACCCCTCCTAAACTCAAGAGGTGGACAAGAGTTGAGTTGACACGAAACCATAAACAATTTAAGGATTAATTTTGACCTTTGACCTCATTTTTACAAAGAGCCTGTGGCACAGACATGTTTTGTTCCAATTTCGTGAACTATCCATCCATTATTTATACTCACTTCTTCCTTTTCGGGCCGCAGGGGTCAGTGGTGCCCATATCCAGCCGTGACTGTGTGAGAGGTGGGGGACACATGGACAGGTCTCCAGTCCATAACAGGGACACCGAGACAAACAAGACA
>NW_023625152.1:0-3441 GCF_014905685.2 Nematolebias whitei
AACCGGTTTCCGATTGGATGAATCATCAGAACCGGTTTCTGACTGGATGAAGCATCAGAACTGGTTTCTGAATGAATGAAGAATCAGAGCCGGTTTATGATTGAATGAAGCATTCCAACTGGATGAAGCATCAGATCAGGTTTCTGTCTGGATGAAGAATCAGAACCGTTTTCCATTTACATGAAGCATCAGAACCAGTTTATGATTGGATGAAGCATCAGAACCGCTTTTCGATTGGATGAAGCATAAGAACCAGTTTATGATTGGATGAAGTATTTGAACTGGTTTCTGATTGGATGAAGCATCAGAACCGGATGAAGTATCAGAACTGTTTTCTGATATGATGAAGCATCAGAACCGGTTTCCGACTGGATGAAGCATCAGAACCGGTTTCTGACTAGATGAAGCATACGAACCAGTTTCTGATTGGATGAAGCATCAGAACCAGTTTAAGATTGGATGAAGCATCAGAACCAGTTTAAGATTGGATGAAGCATCAGAACCGGTTTCCGACTGGATGAAGCATCAGATCCAGTTTCTGACTGGATGAAGCATCAGAACTGTTTTCTGATAGGATGAAGCATCAGACCCGGTTTCTGACTGTATGAAGCATGAGGTCCTGTTTCTGTCTAAATGATGCATCAGAACCATTTTCTGAATGGATGAAGCATCAGAACCGGTTTTCGATTGGATCAAGCATCAGAACCGGTTTCTGACTGGATGAAGCATCAGAACTGTTTTCCTATTAGATGAAGCATCAGAACCGGTTTCTGACTAGTTGAAGCATTCGAACCAGTTTCTGCTTTAATGAAGCATCAGAACCCGTTTAAGATTGGATGACGCATCAGAAACAGTTTCCGATTGGATGAAGCATAAGAACCAGTTATGATTGGATGAAGTATTTGAACTGGTTTCTGATTGGATGAAGCATCAGAACCTGTTTCTGACTGGATGAAGTATCAGAACTTTTTTCTGATATGATGAAGCATCAGAACCGTTTTCAGATGGGATGAAGCATCAGAACCGGTTTCTGATTGTATGAAGCATCAGAACCATTTTCTGAATGGATGAAGCATCAGAACCGGTTTCCAATTAGATGGAGCATCAGAACCGGTTTCCGACTGGATGAAGCATCAGAACCGGTTTCTGACTAGATGAAGCATACAAACCAGTTTCTGATTGGATGAAGCATCAGAACCAGTTTAAGATTGGATGAAGCATCAGAACCGGTTTCCAATTGGATGAAGCATCGGATCCGGTTTAAGATTGGATGAAGCATCAGAATCTGTTTTCGATTGGATGAAGCATCACAACCGGTTTCTGATTGGATGAAGCATCAGAACCAGTTTTTGACTGGACAAAGTATCTGAACCGTTTTCTGAATGAATGAAGCTTCAGAACCGGTTTATGATTGGAAGAAGCATCAGAACCGTTTTCTGATAGGATGAAGCGTCAGAACCGATCTCTGACTGGATGAAACATCAGAACCGTTTTCCGAATGGATGAAGCATCAGAACGGGTTTCTAATTGGATGAAGCATCAGATCCGGTTTCTGACTGGATGAAGCATCAGAACCGTTTTCCGATTGGAGGAAGCATCAGAACAGGTTTAAGATTGGATGAAGCATCAGAACCGGTTTCCGATTGGATGAAGCATCAGAACCGGTTTCCAATTGGATGAAGCATCAGAACTGGTTTATGATTGGATGAAGCATCAGAACCGGTTTCCGACTGGATGAAGCATCAGAACCGGTTTCCAATTGAATGAAGCATCCAAACCGGTTTCCGGTTGGATTAAACATCTGAACCAGTTTCTGATTGGATGAAGCATTAGAACTGGTTTCTGATTGGATGAAGCATCAGAACCCTTTTCTGAGTGGATGAAGCATGTAGTGAACTAAGCCTGAGGTCAAATCCTGACCTTAAGGACCTTATGGGACAGAAACTGTCATTTCATTGATTTGAATCCAGAAATACAGGTTGACCCATCCTGAGACTTTCTTTCTTGAATTAATCAAGTGAAAGAACACCCTCTTTTCTATTATCATTACTATTTTACAAATGTTTGATAATCAAAGTGTTTTAGTTCAAACCATTTTTAGATGTTACAGTGAACTAATCATTTTTAATTAACTGTGAAACAGTAATAATGATTTTAATCCTCATGCAAAGTATAAATCATGTTAAGGTCTGTTATAGAGTAATTATGCATTTTCTGATTTTCTGTCTTTGAATGAGCAAGTGTAAGTTGGTCCAAGGTTGGAGTCAAACGCAAACAAGTTGTTGGAACGAACTGTCATGTTTTTAAATCCTCTCAGACGTAAATAGAGAAGCTGGCACCTGTTTTCCCCCAACTCGTCTAAATATTCCTCTCGTCTGTCTGAAAAACATTTTCAATCTGTTCCATAACATTCTTGCTGTTTTTCTGACTCCTAGTGACCTCTTACGTCACAAAAACACACCCCTGTCTGGTCGAAACGACCAATCAGGAAACTCCCAAATGAACCGGAAATAGAGCCCTTTAAATGTCGGTACTTCCTAGTTCAAACCAGTCGCTTCAGGCTCCGGCTTCAGTCGTTGCCCCTCCAGTGCTGGGAAACAGGAAAATCCCGACATGATCCAGAGCTCTTCCGAGTATTGTGGGATTATGACATCTTCCACCTCTGAGTGGAACTCTGACGGACTCCACTCATGTGAAGTCCACTCGTGAGGTGAACCTGTGTCGGACAGCATACCGTCACTACTTCGGACGATTCACAGCTGTTCCTACGGAGACGCTGAAAGGGTGCGTTAAATGGAACTTCGTACCAGGGAGACATCTCCAGGTAAAAGAGATTTATACCACCTAAGTGTACCGGGGAAGAAGCTGGGAAAAACCCGGAGAGTGCCGTTCTGATGCCGACACAAACATTTTCCCTCGTCCATCTTTTCATCTCCCTCCCTCTAAACTTCATCTTTCCATCTTTAAACTCTCCTTTCCGCTAGCAAATTAATCCAGGTATTTTTAGAAATGTCTGTTGTACAAAAAGAAGCAAGGGAAACAATCGCCGTATTGTTCCCTCCTTGTAAAACTTGCCATGTTGTTGTTGAAATCATTTTGCCAAATTAATGTAAATGTGTGATGTGTTTAAAACGTTTTTAAATAAATGACCCACTGTCGTTGGTGAGTCAAAGATAAACACGTTTCCGTCCACATTTGATTAAATTCAGATGCACGTTATTATACAGTCCAGAAAAATGAAAGAATCCGTTTAATTTATGAATATATCATGCATATGTTCATCTACAAGCATCAGAACCTGTTTCCAATTGGATGAACCATCAGAACCGGTTTCTGACTGTATGAAGCATCTCAACAGATTTCTGGTTCGATTAAGCACCAGAAGCATTTATGATTGGATGAAGCATCAGAACCGGTTTCCGATTGGATGAATCATCAGAA
>NW_023625153.1:0-3440 GCF_014905685.2 Nematolebias whitei
GAGTTCTGAAGAGAATTCAGGAGAATTCATGAGAGAGTCTGGAGTCTGATAGTTCCAGAGGCTGAGGAGATGAAGAACTAGAGAGTTGTTCAGAGTTCTTGGATGCAGAACGCGTTCAGGATGATCCAGAGACGTTTGGAATTATAATTTCTGTTTGAACGACCCACGCACGACTCTCGAAGGATTTTAGCTGCTCTCAACGGAGACGCTGAAAAGTCTGGAGGATTCTCTATCGAGCTGATCTATCATCAACCAGGTAACGGTCTCTTCTTCGACTAAAGTGTACCGGAGGCAAGCTGAGATCTGATGGAGCGTGCAATTTCTGGTCAACAGATATTAATTCCCTCACATAGTTCTCTGTAAGATAAATCTCCATTTCATCTTAAACTCTTCTCTCTCTCACAAAACCAGTACAGATATTTTAGAAATATCTGAAGCAAAGTCCTCGTTCACCGCCGAGTGATCGATGCTCATTTTCTGTGAAACTTGTCTGTTATTATTTTCATATTTTGCCAAATTAATGTAAATGTTTGATGTTAAACTTTGATTCTGAAAATAAATGACCACATTCATTTGATGGGTCAAAGATAATAACGTCTCTCATTACATTTTTGTTAAATTTCAAGGCACGACTTACACAGTCAGAAAGATGAGGAACTCGTGAAAAAGTATGCATATATCTCATATATTTGTCATACTACAACTAGTGACACGTACCCACGTGACTCACTACAACTGGTGGCTCGTACGTCTCATAAATGACTGTTAATTCGTGTAAGATTGATTTACGTGTTGGCATGTTGAAAAAATAACAGTTTATCAGCTGATTGAAACGCTGCGCCGCTGTGTTACGCTGCATGTTTTAAGCGTGTCGGTCTGTGGAGCTCAGTGAGGCTCACAGAGAGCTGAAATTGTGTCATTAAGTCTTGTGTAAGCTGAGATTGTACGTCTGTTACGTGTAACTAAAAGCTGATGAGCTGTGGAAGACGTTATTCTGTTTAAAAGTACGAGGTTCTGCTCTAAGACCCGGCTGTGGTCCGGTTCGGTTCTGTTCAGTTTGTACGAGTATTTTGAATAGATGGATAAACGTTTTAAAAGCTGAGTGCCATCTCAGAACACAGTCAGGCAGTTATTCGTTACAATTTTTAACAGAAAAAGTGCATTTTGACAGTTTAAAAGACGAAAAAGATGACGAACTATTTTTCAGGCTAAACCTAGCATGCTGGCTGAAAACGCTTCTTGATTGGTTGAATTCGCTGTTGTGGAGCGCTCTGATTTGCTGAGAAGTTTGACTGACGTGCTACGTCATCTCCCCTCACCCCTGCGCTGCTCTGTCATTGGCTGATTGACGTGTCAATCACGCCACCCGGAAATGAAATTCGTTTTCATAGGGAAATAAAATCTGCTTTTTAAAGCTGAAAAGTAACTTTAAAGTGGTTTTGACACGCTGGTCAAGTGCTTCGAAGCATACTCGCTGAAATTTTCCCACGTTAGAGTTTAAAATTCGTCATAAAATGATGTTTTTAAACAACGCTAGCGATGCTAAACAGCTAACGACCGGGGCCTTAACTACGCTTAAAATCACTGAATAAAGCTGCAATATTGTCCAAAAAACTCATGTTTCAAGCTATAAAGTCTGATTGAAAAAATTTTTGCCACGTTTGTGTAAAAAATCCGTTCAGAAATGTTGATTTTAACCGAGTTTAGCCGAAGCTAACTTTAAGCTAAGCGGCTAACAACAGGATGTCAACCGAACGCCACAGGAAGTCATAGCGACCCCTACTGGATAACACAAACAGTGTCTGAGTTGAGATTAGTAAGGTAAGGCTGACATCTTCTGGACAACCTTGAGAAGACAGGTTTCACTCGCTTTTTAGGTCTAAACAGTGAAATTAAACGTTTTAATCTTTCTAAAAGGCATTTTCGAGTTAATAAACGTTCCTTAAAGCTGAAAATTACTGTTATCTTGCATTTTAAAAGTTATAAGGTATTTATGCAAAGAGCATTTTTCAAAAAAGTTTTATTTCACTGGAAAACTAAGGTACAAAAATAAACATTAACTTTTAAAAAATAGAAACAGTTACAGATTTTCACAAAGTTGGGAAAAGTTTACTCATTTGCTAAAAGGATAGTGCACGTTTAATTGATAAATCACTAAATAAAAGTAAATATATCAGACAAAGAGACTTTGCTGATTTTATTTATTTTGAAAAACCTAAAACATTAAAATTCTCCTGTTTAATCTTTAAATAGAAGAAAAATGCCAAGCGACGAAGAAGAAGACAACTTTTCTTTCTCTTTTCACAACTTAGTTATATGAGTAACTGTTGAAATAGCAAATTTCTGGAACAGAACGGTTTAAAAAACGTTTTAAACTAATGTTGCTGTGAGACTTTTTAGAAAAATTGCAGGTTTATAAAAAATTCAGTGTTTTAGAGTAAAATACACTAAAAACAGCTTGGTACTCTAGTATCTGTTGAAAAATAAGCACAAAAAGTAACACTGCCAGAAGAGCATTTACTTAAATATTCATGAATTGGGGTAAAACCTGAGAAAGGTACCCACAGTTGAATAAGTTGACTTATAACAGTACTTCTGTGTAAACCCAAAGCTAAAATAAGTGTGAAAACTCATTGACTTGAATACAAATATTTACCTGTAAAATATCTAAAGCTTGCAACTGTTCAAACAGATAAATTGCTACACAGTGAAAACATGACAGGTGTGTTAGAAAAAGATTTTGATCCAAAAGGAATGGCGGACTGCTTGGAGAATGCGTTCGCGCTTCTGACAACGTCCGTACATCCATATGATAAACAGGCAGAGCGCATGAACCCAAAAGAGTTAGTGGACAATCTGAAGGAGGTTGCAGAAAGTGTGACCTCTACAGAAATTACAATGCCAAACTACGAAAAGCTGGCTAAAATTGCAATTTTGCTGAAAGAATCATTCTATACGGTTGTTGAGAAAGCTGATTACCTTGCAATAAGGTTAAACAGTGAAAAAGAGGTGGTTCAGAGAATTGAAGAACACTTCCTTCAATTTAAAAGTGAACACGAAATCCTCACAAGAAAACATTCTGAACAGATGTTTCAATCACAGCAAAATGCAAATGCAGAAATTGATTCGCTGAATAGCAAAATAGATTTGCTTAACAAAATGCTGGAAGAACTCAGAATGGATAAACACATATTGCAAGAGCTAAAGATGCGTTTAGAAAGTGATTATCATATATCACAGGAACGCTTAAAAACATGTGAAGAAAAACTAAGAGCGGCAACAAACAAGATTTCTGACGTGGGGCGAATTGAAGACCGTGGACAGAGTCCAGGCCACCCACATACACCTCAGAAAGACGTTGTTGCACTTCCTGCTTGTAACCCACCCTCACATAACGTGGCAGGAACAGACCTGAACAGGTCTCCTCCACAAAACATGCA
>NW_023625154.1:0-3440 GCF_014905685.2 Nematolebias whitei
GACCTCCAGATTGACTGGGTCGGACCACTCACTAAGACCTCTAGAGGAAATAAATATTTTCTCACGGTAACCTGCGCGTTTACCAAATGGGTAGAATGTCTACCAGCCCCTAATGACACAGCACAAACCACTGCTATGTTGTTAATGAATCATGTATTTTCAAGGTTTGGACTTCCCCTTAGGGTGAACTCAGACCAAGGTACACACTTCACAGGTGAAGTAATGAAGGAGCTGTGGAAGACGCTAGGCGTCAAAGCCAACTTCCATATTGGTTACCACCCACAGGCTTCAGGCCAGGTTGAGAGAGCAAACAGGACTGTGGTGAGTATTTTGAAAAAATACGTAGCCGCAAACCACAAGGACTGGGACGTGAAACTCCCTCTGGTCCTCATGGCCATAAGGGCCACTCCACACACGTCGACTGGCATCTCTCCTTTCGAGATGATGACGGGTCGACAAATGACTCTCCCTCTGCACCTGTTGTACCAACCAGGCGATGCTGCCATGGCAACAGCCTACACTACACAACAATACATGAAAGACTTGGAAAGACACCTTAAAAACACTTTTGCTTTCGCACAGAAAAACCTGGAAAAATCAGCTGAAGGACGCAAAGCGTACTACGACCAAAAGGCCTCTCACGAGGAACTCCAAGTGGGAGACAGGGTCTGGTACTACACGTTTGCCCCCAAAACTGGGAGAAGAGAGTCCGGGACCGGAACTCTCGCCCGTAAACTGATGCCTAGATGGACTGGACCCCATCTGATAACCTACAAAATATCTCCAGTTGTCTATCAGATAAAAATCAGTAAAGGCCAAAAAGAGCCAACTGTTAAATGGGTACACCGTAACCAGGTTAAACCACACAAGGCGTGCAATAACTCCTCAGGAGACAAAGATCTCACAAAATCTGACCTCGTGGGAATAAGGGTCGTCCAAGCAGAAGATAACTAATGGATAATAAACTTAACCATAGTTTAAATTCACAGGACCTACCCTTGACGATTACGAAGCTAAGACCTATCTCTTTGTGTTTCCATAGGACAATGATGGTACCACTCCTGGTAATCTTCACCCTCTTGGGTGCCACCCAGGAAATCAAAGCCCTCGTACAAGCGGTAAATGAGTTAACTCTTAAGGTTGAAATGGATTACACTGTCGCACACCTAATGGATAGGATCTTTGCTGACATGCTTAGAGATATCAGCTCGTCGGTTGATACACTAGCCTCCGGTAGGATTCCACCATATCTAGTCTCGCTACAGATGGTGAACGACATCCTCAGCTCCGCTACACGCGAAAGAGTTACGCAAACACAGGCACACCTGGCTTACACTCTCGGTAGCGCGATCCCAATCTACGTCAATCACAAGACGTTTGAAATGGCATTCCTTATCAACCTACCGATAATTCCCTCAAACGGCATATACAGACTCAGGGACGTCGTAAATGTTGGCAATTGGCACGGCGAAAACCATGTTCAAATTGACACACCAAGGATGGTTGCGTACCACGACGACAACCCCTCAGTTTACCTAGCTCCAAACCTGCAGATGTGTGTTCTCACTCGGGAGATACACTGTGCCCGAGCAAACCGTTTATGTGGAATAAAACCGCGGGCATATGCGGATTAACACCTATTCCGGAAAATTCTAAGTGCTCAACGACCATAACGCCGCGACACCTGGCTAAGACCGCAAAGGCTGAAATCGTTGGATCACGTTGGCTAGTGAACGCCCCCCAAAGAGAGGCGATCATGGCCTATGAACAGCCTGGAGCAAATAGACCCCTGACCTTACCGGACAAAACAATGTGGATCAGTGTTCCCCAGGGAACAACCATACACATTGGTGATTTGATGCTCTATCACCTCGATCCGGGACAATGGGAAACAACTCTGGACGACTCAGAGTACCTAGAAAACATGACTATAGACATAGATCCCGGAACCTTGGGAAGGATCCGGTTCGAGGGTACTAAGGTCGTCGACGTGGAACCGTTAAACGGAGTTCTCAAGTCTCTCAGGTCCGAGAATAAAAACCCAATCCAACCGATTGCCTATGCGTGGTCAAGTGCAAACACGTTAATCGTAGCCCTGCAAATGACGATATTCCTCGTGTTATGCGGGATACTCATATCCCTGTTCCGAGGCCTCCGGTCACTCCGAGTCCAACAAGATCTCCATGCAGTGCACCTCAGTATGATTATGTCTCGCGCACGCGGGTCTAAAAAGAAACAAACAAATAAACGGGACAGCGTGACTGAATCTGGCAACCAGGGTGAGGTGAAGCAGTGAAACGATGTTTCTAGATGCTTAGTCACTACTCTTGTCGGTGTTGAAACGTTGTTAGTTGATTTTGGTGTTGTTTCTGAAGAAAGAATGAATTTTGTTGTGTAGTTAAGTTAGAGACTAAGAGGCCTTTAACCATGCCAACATGCAGTTCATTCATTAAATTGCAATCTTTGCGGTGTCAATGTATATTATTGCTACCTTAAGTACCATAATCTACATTGATCTCACAACGCTTAAGCCGAACCTACTCGAACAATTCTATTCGGGGGGATAGCTAATTCTTTTTGATAAGTCTCGCCATAGACTTCCAAAACATTTATGGGGAAACCAAACACCCAATCTCAAGTCGTTCGTCTAAAAGACAATAGACAATTGCACCAAACTATATTTTACCATGTAAAGCTAACTTAAACCAAGTTAGAAATGGAAAAATAGTTTGGAACCCTTTTCTATAGGCATAAACCCCTGTAGTTACCCTTTTCAGCATGTTCCACCCCTTAACTGGTAGTGGTAGCTGTTCCCAACCATAATAGCTTACACACCAGGTGCATATAGTTTAAGGCCTTATGTAAAATCCCCTTCATAAGCCCACCTTAAACCACATAATTGCATGACACATTGAACCAGAACGGCACAGGCTGGACGTCGCTGGAGACAACCTTCGCTGGAGGCGACCTGCAATCCTGACGTTGGTCTCCACTCTTCATCCAGTGGCCGCATCTTCAGTTCAATCCAAGGGTACCCCTCTGTATGCTGATTAATCAACACTTCCAATCGTTGTGGATTTACCGTTGTGGATTATATGACTTTTTCCAATGGATTACAGACTCTGTTTCCAAGGGGTTAAAGCATTGCTACAATGGAATTACCAACAACATTATGGAATTATCATCAACACAATGGAATTACCAAGAACATTGTGGAATTACCTTGACTTTGTTTTCCTTGCTGGATTACTTCTGACTTTGGTCTTCCTTGCTGGATTACTTTTGACTTTGGTCTTCCTTGCTGGATTACATCAAGTTCAAGGACATTTGAAGGTGTAAGTTCACGGTTGGAATTCATCCCCATGGACAGGTGATGATTTCCAAAGGGGGGACTGTAGTGAACTTAACCTGATGTCAAACTAAGCCTAAGGTCAAAACCC
>NW_023625155.1:0-3440 GCF_014905685.2 Nematolebias whitei
AGGCTATTGCGCAATTATCATGGTTTCCTGTTCAAGGGGCGGGCAATTATCGATCATAGTGAATTTCATGAACCTCGGATCAAATCTGTGGAATTTAGAGCCAAACGTATTGTAACGGCGTCACTTCTGACTTTGCCACGCCGCCACGCCCACATCCTCCAGGGGAAACGCTTTGCGCTTCAATGCAAGTCAGTCCAACTTGTTATCTGCCTTCTGACACAGGATCATCCTGATTGGGTCAAGAGTGTCAGGGAGGGAGCATTCCAAGCAAAAAAAGTCACTTCCTGTTCTGAGGGGGCGGGGCTTTGATGACGTCAAAATTTGACCTCAGGGTATCGTCGGGCATGGGACAGGGATGACTCGTGCCAAATTTGGTACAATTCTGTTTTTCATTGTGAAAGTTGTAGCGTTTGGAAATTTTTGGCGTGAAGCATAATTTTGAGGTCCGGCCCCGCCCCCTCAACATGCGTGAATTTGCACCGTTTTGATAACTTTAGGTCCCCCATGCCTACTGAGCAAAATGGCGAAGGTTTGAAAACGATTGAGCGAAATCCCTAGGAGGAGTTCGTTCAAATTCGCCGTGTACGAAAAGTGAAAAACGGCCAAAATTGACCCTTTGACCCAAAATGGCCGACTTCCTGTTGGGTTTAAGGCATACCTCCAAGAGACTTTTTTTCATGATTCGGTGGGTTCTACATATGTACCAAATTTCAGCTCTCTAGGACTTACCAGTTTTCATATCTCACGTTAGGGGGCGCTGTAGAGCAGTTTGGCCACGCCCACTTTTGGTTCCATTATCATACTACTATTTCTCGCGGGGGACAATTTTGGGTAAAGTTTGGCTAGGTTTCAAATATGCTAACCCCTCCAAATAAGCGCTTAAACTTGGAAAAGAATAAGAAGAATAATAAGAAACGACACAATTACAATAGGCCTTCGCAGCGCTTTGCTGCTCGGGCCTAATAAACGACACAATTACAATAGGCCTTCGCAGCGCTTAGCTGCTCGGGCCTAATAATAATAATAAGATACGACACAATTAAAATAGGCCTTCGCAGCGCTTTGCTGCTCGGGCCTAATAAACGACACAATTACAATAGGCCTTCGCAGCGCTTAGCTGCTCGGGCCTAATAAACAGCACAATTACAATAGGCCTTCGCAGCGCTTAGCTGCTCGGGCCTAATAACAAGCAGCGTTGAAGGACCTCGCAGCGAAGCGCCGCTGCGGCCTCATGGCGACCGTGGGAACTCCAGCGATTCTTCCCGGTCGCCATCGAGAACACTCACGCTACCGTCACACGCCCGTTTTCTGGAGTGCGCATTCGCCGAACCTTTCACATAAGCTGCGACCGCATATATAACTATTGTAATAATGTAGGGGGCGCACTTGAGTCAAATATTAAACAATAACAAAACTGTGTCCATAAGTCTTGACTAGTCAAGCACCAAAAATCTGGTGCAGATCAGACGATATATCACTAAGATATAACAGTTTGATTTATGTAGGGGCGCACCTGAGTCAAATATTAAACAACATCACCACTGTGTCCATAAGTCCTGATTAGTCAAGCACCAAAAATCTGGTGCAGATCGGACGATATATCGCTGAGATATAACAGTTTGATTTATCTAGGGGGCGCACTTGAGTCAAATATTAAATAAAAACACCACTGTGTCCATAAGTCCTCACTAGTCAAGCACCAAAAATCTGATGCAGATCGGACGATATATCATTGAGATATAACAGTTTGATTTACCTAGGGGGCGCACTTGAGTCAAAAGTAAAACAACAATACCATTGTGTCCAAAAGTGCTCACTAATCAAACACCAAAAATCTGGTGTAGATCAAACAAATTTTTACAGAGATATAACTGTTTGAATAATGTAGGGGGCGCACTTGAGTCAAATATTAAACAGCAACAGCACTGTGTCCAGAAGTCCTGACTAGTCAAGCACCAAAAATCTGGTGCAGATCGGACGATATATCACTGAGATATAACAGTTTGAATAATCTAGGGGGCGCACTTGAGTCAAATATTAAACAACACCACTGTGTCCATAAGTCCTCACTAGTCAAGCACCAAAAATCTGGTGCAGATCGGACGATATATCACTGAGATATAACAGTTTGATTTATGTAGGGGGCGCACTTGAGTCAAAAGTAAAACAACACTAACAATGTGTTTAGACATGGTCACACATTATGCCATAAAAATCTGGTGCAGATCGGATGATATATCATTAAGATATAAGGGTTGGAATATTATAGGGGGCGCTCTAGAGTCAAAAGTTAAAAAACATTACTAATGTGTCCATCAGGGTTACATAATAATATACCAAAAATCTGGTGCAGATCGGATGATATATCATTGAGATATAACTGTTGCAAGATTGTAGGGGGCGCTATAGAGTCAAAATTTAAAAAAACATTACTACTGTGTCCACCAGGGCTAAATAATAATACACCATAAATTTGGTGCAGATTGGCTGATATATCACTGAGACAAAACATTTTGAATAATGTAGGGGGCGCCCTTGACTCAAATATTAAACAACAAAACTAAAATGTCAATCAGTTCTCAGTAATGACGCACCAAAAATCTGGTTCAGATCAGATGTTGTATCACTGAGATATAACTGTAAGAAGAATGTAGGTGGCGCTGTGGAGGCTCTTGGCCACTTACCATGGAAACCTGTTCAGAGGTGGATAATGATCAATCATAGTGATTTTGGTTCATCTGGGCTCAAATCTGTATAATTTAGAGCCAAACGTATTGCAACGGCGTCACTTTTTAATTCGCCATGGCGCCACACCCACATTCTCCAGCTATAACTGTTTTGTTGTTTAAATAAAGTCAGACCATCTTATCTGTCTTCTAACACAGGATCATCCTGATTATGTCAAGGGTGTCAAAGAAGGAGCATTCCAAGCAAAAAAAGTCACTTCCTGTTCTTAGGGGGCCGGGCTTTGATGACATCACAATATGACCTCAGGGTATCGTCGGGCATGGGACAGGGATGACTCGTGCCAAATTTGGTGCAAATGTGTTTTTCAAGTTGAAAGTTGTAGCGTTTGGAAATTTATGGCGTGAAGCTCAACTTTGAGGCCTGGCCACGCCCCTTTAACAAAACGAAACCCAAAGCTTTTGATAACTTTTACTCTCCAATGTCTTAAAGGCCTAATAACCAAGTTTGAAGGCAATCCTTCAAAATCCCTAGGAGGAGTTCGTTAAAATTCGCCGTTAAAAACGCCCAAAAATTAACCTTTGACCCAAAATGGCCGACTTCCTGTTGGTTTTGGATCAGAGCTCCAAGAGACTTTTTCATAGGTCCTGAGAAGATACACATGTTCACCGAGTTTCAGATTTATCGATCGAAAAATGGCTTGGGGCTGAGGTTTTAAAATATTCTAGGGGGCGCTAGAGAGGCTATTGCGCAAT
>NW_023625156.1:0-3440 GCF_014905685.2 Nematolebias whitei
ACCACCTTCCTACGCCCCATGAGACACATCCATTGCTCCTCCAAGCTCTAAGACCTCGATCTTCCACTTTGATTGCTCCTCCAGGCTCTGAGACCTCAAAATTCCACTTCCACTGCTCTCCCATGCTCCGAGACCACTATCTTTCACTTCCACTGCTCTCCCTGGTTCTGAGACCTCGATCTTCTACTTCCACTGCTCTCCCAGGCTCCGTGCCCCTTCCATGGCTCCTCTAAATTCCTGGATCTTCCATTTCCACTGCTCTCCCAAGCACCGAGACAATTCTATTGCTCTCCCAGGCTCTGGGACATCGATCTTCTACTTTCACTGCTTCACCAGGCTCCGAGACATCAATCTTCCACTTCCACTGCTCACCCAAGCTCTGAGACACATACATTGCTCCTCCAGGCTCTGAGACCTAAATCTTACACAACTACTGCTGTTCCAGGCTCTGAGACCTCGATCATCCACTACCACTGCTCCTCCAGGCTCAGAGACCTCGATCTTCCACTTCCACTGCTCCTCCAGGCTCCGAGACCTTGATCTTCCACTTCTGCTGCTCCTCATGGCTCAGAGACTTCAATCTTCAACTTCCACAGCTCCTCCAGAATCTGAGACCTCAATCTTCCTCATCTACTGCTCTCTAGGGCTCTGAGAGCTTGATTTTAAACTTACACTAATCTCCCATGCTCCGAGACCTCCATCCTCATCTTCCACTGCTCTTCCAGGCTCCGAGACCTCGATCTTCCACTTGCACTGCTCCTCCTGGCTCCGATACCTCAATCTTCTTCTTCCACTGCTCCTCCATGCTCTGAGACCTCGATCTTCTACTTATACTGCTCTCCCAGGCTCCAAAACTTTGATTTTCAACTTCCACTACTCTCTCAGGCTCCGAGACCTCGATCTTCCACTTGCACTGCTCTCCCAAGCTCTGAGACCACTATCTTTCACTTCCACTGCTCCTCCTGGCTCCGATACCTCAATCTTCTACTTCCACTGCTCCTCCATGCTCTGAGACCTCGATCTTCTACTTATACTGCTCTCCCAGGCTCCAAAACCTTGATTTTCAACTTCCACTACTCTCTCAGGCTCCGAGACATCCATCTTCCACTTCAATTGCTATTCCAGGCTCTTAGACCTCAATCTTCCACTTCCACTGCTTCTCCAGGCTCCGAGACCTTGATCTTCCACTTCTGCTGCTCCTCCAGGCTCCGAGACCTCAGTCTTCAACTTCAACAGCTCCTCCAGGCTCTCAGACCTCAATCTTCCACATATATTGCTCTCCTAGGCTCTGGGACCTCGATCATCCACTTCCACTGCTCCTCCAGGATCCAAGACCTCGATCTTCCACTTCCACTGCTCTCCCAGGCTCCGAGACAATTCCACTGCTCCTCTAGGTTCCGAGACTTTGAACTTCCACTTCCACTTCTCCTCTTGCCTCTGAGACTTCAATCTTCCACTTCCACTGCTCCTCCTGGCTCTGAGAACTCAATCATCAACTTCCACACCTCCTCCAGGCTCTGAGACCACAATCTTCCACTTCTACTGCTCTCCCAGGCTCATAGACCTTGATTTTCAACTTCCTCTACTCTCCCAGGCTACGAGACATCCAGCTTCCACTTCCACTGCTCCTCCAAGCTCTGAGACCTCGTTCTTCCACTTCCACTGCTCCTCCAGGCTCTAAGACCTTGATCTTCAATGTCCACTGCTCCTCCTGGCTCCAAGCCCTCAATCTTCAACTTCCACAGCTCCTCCAGGCTCTGAGACCTCGATCATCCACTTCCACTGCTCCTCTAGGCTCCAAGACCTTGATTTTCAACTTCCACTACTCTCCCAGGCTCCGAAACCTCGATCTACCACTTCCACTGCTCTTCCAGGCTCTGAGACATCCATCTTCCACTTCCACTGCTCCTGCAGGCTCTGAGACCTCGTTCTTCCACTTCATTGCTCCTCCAGGCTCTAAGACCTTGACCTTCAACTTCCACTGTTCCTCCTGGCTCCAAGACCTCAATATTCAAGTTCCACAGCTCCTACAGGCTCATAGACCTCAATCATCCACATCTACAGCTCTCCCAAGCTCCGAGACCTTGATCATCCACTTCCACTGCTCCTCCAGGCTCCGAGACCTCGATCTTCCACTTACACTGCTCTTCCAGGCTCAGAGACCTCGATCTTCCACTTCCACTGCTAATCCTGGCTCCGATACCTCAATCTTCTACTTCCACTGCTACTCCAGGCTCTGACACATCAATCTTCCACCTCTACTGCTCTCCCAGGCTCCAAGACCTGTATTTTAAACTTTCACTACTCTCCCAGACTCTGAGACCTCCATATTCCACTTTCACTGATCTCCCAGGCTCTGAGACCTTGATCTTCCACTTCAATTGCTCTCCCAGGCTCCGAGACCTCGAACATCCACTTCCACTGCTCCTCCAAGCTATGAGACCTCGATATTCCAATTCCACTGCTCTCCCACTCTCAAAGACCACTATCTTTCACTTCATCTGCTCTCCCTGGCTCTGAGACCTCGATCTTCTACTTCCACTGCTCTCCCAGGCTCTGAGACCTCGATCATCCACTTCCACTGCTCCTCCAGGCGCCGAGACCTCGATCTTCCACTTCCACTGATCTCCCAAGATCCGAGACACTTCCATTGCTCCTCCAGGCTCTGAGCCCCTTCCACTGCTCCTCTAGGTTCCGAGACCTTGATCTTCCACTTCCACTGCTCCTCGAGGCTCCGAGACCTCAATCATCAACTTCCACTGCTCCTCCAGGCTCCTAGGCCTTGACCTTCAAGTTACAATGCTCATCAAGGCTCTGAGAAGTGGATCTTCCACTTCCACTATTCTTCCACCCTCTGAAACTTCAATCTTCGATTTCCACTGCTCCTCCAGTCTCTGAGACCTCAATCTTACACTTCTACTGCACTCCCAGGCTCCGAGACACTTCCATTGCTCCTCCTTGCTCTGAGACCTCGATCATCCACTTCCACTGCTCCTCCAGGCTCCGAGACCATGATCTTCCACTTCTGCTGCTCCTCATGGCTCAGAGACTTCAATCTTCAACTTCCACAGCTCCTCCAGGCTCTGAGACCTCAATCTTCCTCATCTACTGCTCTCTCAGGCTCTGAGCGCTTGATTTTCAACTTCCACTAAATTCCCATGCTCTGAGACCTCGATCTTCTACTTACACTGCTCTCCCAGGCTCCAAAACCTTGATTTTCAACTTCCACTACTCTCCCAGGCTCCGAGACCACTATCTTTCACTTCCACTGCTCTCCCTGGCTCTGAGACCTCGATCTTCTACTTCCACTGCTCTCCCAGGCTCCGAGCCCCTTCCATGGCTCCTCTAGGTTCCGAGACCTGGATCTTCCATTTCCATTGCTCTCCCAAGCTCCGAGACAATTCTATTGCTCCTCCAGGCTCTGGGACATTGATCTTTTA
>NW_023625157.1:0-3439 GCF_014905685.2 Nematolebias whitei
ATGTATGTATGTATGTATGTATGTATGTATGTATGTATGTATGTATGTATGTATGTATGTATGTATGGATGCATGGATGTATGGATGGATGTATGGATGTATGTATGTATGTATGTATGTATGTATGTATGTATTGTAGATGAACATATGCATGAGATATATTCATAAATTAAACGGGTTCTTTCATTTTTCTGGACTGTATATAACGTGCATTGAATTTAATAAAATGTATCGTGAGACGTTATTTATCTTTGACCCATCAAAATGAATGTGGTCATTTATTTACACAATCAAAGTTTAACATCAAACATTTACATTAATTTGGCACATTGAAAAATAACAACATGGCTACTTTTAGCAAGCTATACAAGTGATTGATTATCCACACGGCGGTGGATGAGCACTTTACACAGACATTTCTAAAATTATCTGGAATGATTTCTACTTGATAGAAGAATTTAAAGAGGAAAGATGAAGTTTAGTGGGAGAAAAGATGGGTGAGGGGGTTTGTTTATGTCGGCACCAGAAACAGCACTTTCCGGGTTTCTCAGCTTTTTCCCCGGTACACTTAGGTGGCAGAATTCAACTCTTTTACCTGGAGATGTCCCCAGCGGTACGAAAGTCCATTCAATGCACCCTTTCAGCGTCTCCGTAGGAACAGCTGTGAATCGTCCGAAGTAGTGAAGGTATTCCGTTCGACACAAATTCACCTCAGCAAGTGGACTTCACATGACTGGAGTCCGTCAGAGTTCCACCCAGATGTGGAAGAAAGTTATAATCCCATAAGACTCGGAAGAGCTCTGTGGTCATGTCAGGACCTTCCTGTTTCCCAGCACGGGAGCTCGACCGCAACCTTGGCTCGACTCCACTGGAACTTCGACCCAACAGGAACTGGGAGACTCTGTGAGACTCTACAGGAACTGGGCCCAACAGGAACTTCGACCCAACAGGAACTGGGACTCTGTGAGACTCTGCGAGACTCTGTGAGACTCTCCAGGAACTAGGAAGTACCGACATTTTAAAGAGCTCTATTTCCGGTTCATTTGGGAGTTTTCTTATTGGTCAATGTCGACCAGACAGGGGTGTGTTTTGTGACGTAAGAGGTTACTAGAAGTCAGAAAACAGCAAGAATGTTATGGAACAGATTGAAAATGTTTTTCAGACAGACGAGAGAAATGTTTGGGCGAGTTTGGGAAAACAGGTGCCAGCTTCTCTGTTTACGTCTGAGAGGATTTAAAAACAACACAGCTCGTTCCAACACTTGTCTGCTTAGACTCCGACCTTGGACCAAACTTACGCTGCTCATTCAAAGACAGAAAATCAGAAAATGCATAATTATTCTGTAACAGACCTTAACATGAATTCTAACTTTGCATGAGGATTAAAAATAATCATTGTTACTGTTTTACAGTTAATAAAATTGATTAGTTCACTGTAACACCTAAAATGTTTGAACTAAAACACTTTGATTATCAAACATTTGTAAAACAGTAATGATAATAGAAAAGAGAGTGTTCTTTCACTTGAATTTTCAAGAAAGAAAGTCTCAGGATGGGTCAACCTGTATTTCTGGATTCAAATCAATGAAATGACAGTTTCTGTCCCACAAGGTGCCTAAGGTCAAGGTTTCGACATCAGGCCTAGTCCACTACAGTCCCCCCTTTGGAAATCATCGCCTGTCCATGGGGATGAATTCCAAACATGAACTTACGCCTTCGAATGTCCTTGGTCTTGATGTAATCCAGCAAGGAAACAAGAGTCAAGAGTAATCCAGCAAGGAAAACAAAAGTCAAAAGTAATCCAGCAAGGAAAACAAAAGTCAAGGTAATTCCACAATGTTCTTGGTAATTCCATTGTGTTGATTATAATTCCATAACGTCGTTGGTAATTCCATTGTAGCAATGCTTTAACCCCTTGGAAACAGAGTCTGTAATCCATTGGAAAAAGTCATATAATCCACAACGGTAAATCCACAACGATTGGAAGTGTTGATTGATCAGCATACAGAGGGTTCCCTTGGATTGAACCGAAGATGCAGCCACTGGATGAAGATTGGAGACCAACGTCAGGATTGCAGGTCTCCTCCAGCGAAGGTCGTCGCTGGGTGGATGTCCAGTCTGTGCCGTTCTGGTTCAAATGTGACATGCAATTATGTGGTTTAAGGTGGGTTTATGAAGGGGATTTTACATAAGGCCTTAAACTATATGCACCTGGTGTGTAAGCTATTATGGTTGGGAACAGCTACAACTACCAGTTAAGGGGTGGAACATGCTGAAAAGGTAACTATAGGGGTTTATACCTATATAAAAGGGTTCCAAACTATTTTTCCATTTCTAACTTGGTTTAAGTTAGCTTTACATGGCAAAATATAGTTTGGTTCAATTGTCTGTTGTCGTTTAGACGAACGACTTGAGATTGGGTGTTTGGTTTCCCCATAAATGTTTTGGAAGTCTATGGCGAGACTCATCAAAAAGAATTAGCTATCCCCCCGAATAGAATTGTTCGAGTAGGTTCGGCTTACGCGTTGTGAGATCAATGTAGATTATGGTACTTAAGGTAGCCATAATATACATTGACTCCGCAAAGATTGCAATTTAACAAATGAACTGCATGTTGGCATGGTTAAAGGCCTCTTAGTCTCTAACTTAACTACACAACAAAATTCATTCTTGCTTGGGGTGTTCAGAAACAATACCAAAAACCAATTAAACGATGTTTCAACATCGACAAAAACAGTGACTAAGCAACCAGTAAAACAACGTTTCAACATTGACAAAAGCAGTGATTAAGCAACTAGAAAACGACGTTTCGGTGCGCCACTCACTCTGAATGTCAGATTTGCTCACGTTATCGCGTCTGGTAGCATTATCCTAACTGGCGACACCCCCCTTCGGTCATGGGAGACCGCGAACACGGGTGAGGACGTCGCTCCATGAGCTAAAGTTAGGTTGTCCTTGAGTAGTTTTAACTGTTTGCGCAGCTGAAAGAGGACTTTAAGGTCTGGATCGGAATCCAGTTTACCATTCGATGGAGTGTATTTGTCTGGGTCAGTCAGATACAGTATCATCGATTTAATTGCAGGATCATCCAACTTCTGAAGTTGGGTGATGTCTGGGTCAGTTGAAAATGACTTTTCATATTTTAAAAGAACTTGGCGAAGTTTGTCTCTTTCTTCATCAGATGTCAGAGTGTCGGCTTGGGCGACCACCTGTTCTATCTGTGATGAGACTGATGAGGGTTCTTGCTCCTTGGGGAGCTCCAACGAATCCTTTTCTGAGTCGTCGGACCTGTCTATGGTGTCTTACACGAATACACAGTCCAACCAGATTTGTATGTATGTATGTATGTATGTATGTATGTATGTATGTATGTATGTATGTATGTATGTATGTATGTATGTATGTATGTATGTATGTATGGATGGATGGATGGATGTATG
>NW_023625158.1:0-3439 GCF_014905685.2 Nematolebias whitei
AGCTGGAGAAGAACTGGGTGAAATCCGATGGAATAGTTTTCTTTTTTGGAACTATTTCTTCAAAACTCAACAGCCCGGATTAATCTTGAAACCCTTTTTCTTCAAATTGAACCAGCAAGGATTAAGGAGCGGCCCGGATCCTAACAACACGGGACCGGGAAATTTGCCGCTAACTGGATTCAGAAAGTATGGTAAGGGGACGCTCCTCAGAATTGATCCTAACTAAAACCAAAATCTACCAAATTTTAGCAGTGGTGTACGAATTGATAAACAGAAAGATTTATTATATTAAAAACCTGGTTGCTCTGAGTTGTAGAAGGGTCTACCTTGTGGTGAGGAATAATCTGTTGGGGCAGGTGGAGAGGGTAGATAAGCTGTGTGGGTACATGTGTTCCTGAGTGAAACCGGGCGCGGCCGGCTGGACTGAGAGAAGTCCGACGCCGGGCAGAGAGGAGACAGAGCGCCTGTTTCAAACCTATCCATCCACCTCACCCAGGGAAGGTTAACAACTAAAAAGGATTTAAGGAGTGAGAATCATTCATCATGTAATCTCTGTGTAATCCAGTGTAATCATTTATTGTGCTATACTGCTGTTCCCCTGCAAAAATTATTGATTAAAAGCAAAGCAAAACGTAAAATTCTGGATTCTTATTTCAAACACACCCTCTTGTTTTTGGAAGTGGAAAACTTGGTTCAATGAAACAACAGAAGTATGTGGGAAGTTTTAAACGGTTTTCTTAGCCTTTGATTATAAAATAACACCCAGGAGTCTTATTTTGTTCCTAGACTCTAAAGACTGCCAGATCGGTTAACAATTGCAATGCTAAATCAGGAGATGAGCTACCGTTAACTTGCGCTTCCTCATCTGCCGAACGTCCCCACTCCGGCTGCTAGATAGGGCGAGGCACGAGGTGAAAAGTTGGGTGTGGTGCAAGGAAGAAGGTAGTTAACAGTCTGGGTGAATCATCTCAACACAGCCTAAACCTAAAACTGTCCTTGGAAGCTGCTGCAGGTAAGACCTGAGCCATAGGATTAGTTTTGAGACCTGTTGGTGGAGAGGCTGCGGTGAGGGCGTGGCACGTGCCCTGTGCCTACCTCGCTCGGATAGCAAGACATGGTGGCAGCGGTGGGATGGTTTTTTAGTGTAAAGACCCCCCAAAGAAGAGAACACAGTCCCTAGAGTTGAGGGAGTGTGAGCGGCTGGACCAGGCCACCAGCCAAAACCCCGTAGTAATCCACTAGGCAGTGGGTGGGGTAGAAGGGCTTACGAAGGGTTACTGACCATAATCCAAGTAGTAAGTTAAGCAGCTAGTCTGTTCCCATCTGAAGTACACGGAATAGAGTCTGGAGGCTCTGAGGAACAGGCAACTCGAGACGACAAAAACAGAAAAATGGAAGAAGAAGCCGAAAATGTGGAGCTGGTGAGCCAGCCCGCGCTAAATGATGACCCAGGAGACAGACTCACATCAGACTGGGTCCTGCTGAAAAGAGGGACAGGACCCCACCAGGTGGTGGAGAGAACATCACACGCCATCGGTCTCCAGAAGGAGAGTGACACCTGTTACGACCACAACCAGGGCACCCCTGGAGAGGAGCGGAATCGATCGCTGGACCTGATTGAGGCTGATCTGCTAGAACATCAGCTCCCCACTACACCTGAAGGAGGTGACAGGACCTTCGTGGGAGCTCATTCTTTGCCCCTTTGTTCTGGTTGGAAAAAGGCAGTAGCAAACATTGGAGAAGAAGTCTCCGCTCTGCCTAAGTCGGTCAGTCAGGTGGATCGGGTAAGGACAAAGATTACCAGCCCTGACCGTGAAGAACAGAAGACGCGTCAAACTGATTTTAGTTTCGTCCCAATGCACACACGTCATTTAGAATGTTTAATCAGACTGATAAGGTTCTGAGGACTTTACATGAAGATATCTCCGCGGGCCGAATCCCGCCGAGCACCAAAGGACCCTTGTGGACGAACAAGGCCTCCCACTGCAAGCTCAAGAACTGAAGACCTGCTAGATAGTACTGTTTAAATTGAGGGTGTGGGCTTTTCCTGTTGAATATGAGTGTCTAGTCTTTCCTTTCAGTCATTCTGAGGAACAACCAGAGAAGGATCGTGGATTCAATTGGAAGCTCTTAACTATTCAAAATTTTACTCCATTCAATTGGGCATGTCATCATTCTAAAATCCCACGAGATATTTTAAAGGTGGTTTAAAAAGAGGTCAATTTTGGTATTAGGGTGGAGTTTTACTTATTTTAGTGTGGGACACTTATCTCTTACTAGGAGTGTTGTAGTTTTTTCATATTTTTATAAAGGTTTATGCACTTGGTATTTTTTTACAGGTTTTGAAGGGTTTGAACCAGGGGTCTGGTCCAAGACCCCTGGAGGGTTGCAGTAAGTTTGGGTCACTTCCATATGGACAAATCCAAAAAGGGGTGATCTCCCATGAAATGGGGAGATCAAAAGAGGGAATGTTGGATTTCATATTTTTATACCTTTTTTATATTTCCTATCAAGCATTCAAATGTCATGCTATACAAAGTGTGTGTGTGTCTTTCTTCCAGGGTTGCACTATATTTATAGAAAATGTTTGCTAATTCTAACTAGTTGACCTTTACATATAATCTCATATTAGCTAAGGATAGTTTTACAAGTTCACATTTGATATTTTACAAGCAATCAAATCATGCCAGATAGCAGACTGATTAACATAAATAAAGCTTGAACACATCTCTTTAATTTAGACTTAATATAGTTTGACTAAGTAAAATCCAACCAAAGCAACTACACTAAAACAGAAGTATAAAAAGGATCAAGTAAGAACACGCAAACACGAGTTAGATAATAATTAATAGTTATTAATTATTCCTAGAAATAAACAACTTTAACTCAAATCATTTGGTATCACTAAGGTATAATCACGTTAAACAAACAGCTAAAACGAACGATTTCAGTGAGGCAAAACTTCTTATCTGAAATGTAGACATTAACGTCCTTGAGGGGGCGGGCTAGAGTCGTAACCATAGCAACAGAAGCTAAACCAATCAGAAAGCTAGCCTTCTCAAACTGTGATAAAAGGCCGGAAATGACACACGCCCACCGAGCATTTCTGGGAGGAGCACACCGAGACGGTTCGTTCTTTAATGCTCCATTTATATGCATATATCTTATTAATGTAATTGTTTGTCTCTGAATATCTGTAACCCATGTTTTGTCAAATAAATCTTTTATACCGAGGGCGACGTCTCAGCTGTTTTGAACACGACGTGGTAGCCAGCCACGACAATATACATAATGAATTATTCAACCTTTTATTTATACAGGTTGGCTTCATGGAGCCACAAGGACTCATTTACAAGAGACCTGCTCCAGACAGAACAGTAAACAATGGCAATGATAAACTACAGTAAAAATGATATATATATATATATATATATATATA
>NW_023625159.1:0-3439 GCF_014905685.2 Nematolebias whitei
TGAAAACATCCCTTCAGACACATTGGGAATCTTGAAAGCATACCTTCTGAACTTTTGGCAATCTTAAAAACATCCTTTCAGACACATTGGTAAGCTTGAAAACATAATTTCAGACACATTGGCAACCTTGAAAATTTCCTGTAAGACATATTGGCAAGTTTGAAAACATCCCTTAAAGTTGCTTGAAAACATCCCTTCAGAAACATTGGCAACCTTGATAACATACTTCAGACACATTGGCAAGCATCCCCACAGACACATTTGCAGGCTTGAAAACATTCCTTAGGACGAAGAGGCAAGCTTGAAAAAATCACTTTGGACATAGTAGAAAGCTTGAAAACATCACTTCTGAACTATTGGCAATCGTAAAAAGTTTGAAAATTTCCTGTAAGAAAACATCTCTTAAAGTTGCTTGAAAACAGCACTTCAGACACATTTGCAAGCTTGAAAACATCACTTCTGACACAGTGGCAAGCTTGAAAACATCAATTCAGACATAGTGGCAAGCTTGCAAACAACCCTTAGGACATAATGGCAAGCTTTAAAAACATCCATTCTGACACATTGACAAGCTTGAAAACATCCCATAAAGTCACAATGGCAAGATTGAAAACATCCCTTCAGACACATTTGCACGTTTAAAAACAACCATTTGGATATAGTAGAAAGCTTGAAATCATCAATTCTGACATTGTGGAAATCTTGAAAACATCACTTCAGACATGGCGGCAAGCTTGAAAACAACTATTAGGACATAATGGCAAGTTTGAAAACATCCCTTCAGACACATTTGCAAGCTTGAAATCATCACATTGGACATGTTGGCAAGCTTGAAAACATCACTTCATACACATTGGTATGCTTGAAAAGATTGTTTCAGACATATTGGTAACCTTGAAAACATCCTTTAAGACATATTGGAACGTTTGAAAACATCCCTTAAAGTTGCTTGAAAACATCCCTTCAGACACATTGAAAAGCTTGAAAACATCCCATAAAGTCACAATGGCAAGCTTGAAAATGTTGGTTACGTACTGTAACCCCAGATTCTATGAATATAGGCGTAGCCCTTTAAGAGCTGTCGCTTAGTGGGTTTATCCCGTTATGCGCAAGCATCATACTGAAAAAATTAGTCCACGCCCACCTGCTGTGTGGGCCCCACCCGATCCGTATAAATTACATTAAGAGCGGGTAATCTGCTCCCAAATAGCTTATTCTTTTTCTTCAGCTATTCAGGAGCCAGTGAGGCCCGACGCTTAAAGGGCTACGCCTATATTCATAGAATCTGGGGTTACAGTACGTAATTAACGTTCTATTTGATATAGGCTTCGCCCTTTAAGAGCTGTCGCTTAGTGGGTTAAGGGCGAAGCGGATGTGGTCCTCGCCTCACTGGGTCCATTCGAACACAGTAAGAACGGAAGCTTGCCCAAAAAACGTCTTGTCACTCAGCTCCCCATGTGCATAACTACGCATCGCGTAATTGTGTGCCATGCACAGACGCATGTTGTGTAACTATGCGTTCTGATAAAGCATGAACGCCCCGGAAAAAAACTTTCAACGGGGGAAGATGTTAAAAAGAGGAGGGGGGGGGGGGCTTGAAGCAACTGATTCATGATTGAACAGTATAAACAGATTAATATCAATGAACTGATTATTGAACAAATGAACTGATTGGTAACAATAGTCATGAACTGATTAGTGACAATAGAACCAAAATCACAGACACAACTTGTGGCTGATAACAACATCTCACACTGTGAAGCATGCAGACAGATGTGAGTTTAAACAGAGTTCCATGAAGAAAACAACAGTATTCATTCTGTTAGAGCACTAAGGACAGAATGTGTCATGGAACGAGCCGTTACATCACGTAGGTAAAAGCGAATAAATGAGCAGGGTGTTGACCATGCAGCCGCAGTGCAAATGTCCTGCATTGACATACCATTATGCAGAGCAGTCGAAGAAGCGATACCCCTGGTTGAGTGTGCTTTGAGGTTGACAGGAGGCTCTAGATCTGATGCTCTGTAGGCTTCAGAAATGGCCTCACACAGCCAGTGTGACAAGCGCTGGGTGGATAACGGGCGGCCTGCAGATGCATCTCTATAATGCACAAACAATTGTTGAGTTTGACGCATCGCAGCTGTGCGCGCTATGTAACACGACAACGCCCGCACCGGACAGAGAAGATGAAAAGATGCTTCTTCTTCTGATCTGTGGGGGGGAGGGAAGAATCCCTCCAACGATATCTGTCTCGATTTAAAAGAGCTCGTGATGTTTTTAGGCATAAAGGCTGGGTTTGGTCTTAAATCAGCTGAACTACCGTCAGCCTGGATTCTGAGACATGACGGGGCGGCAGAGAGGGCCGATAAATCACTCACCCTCTTAGCGGATGTTAAAGCCAGCAGCAGGGCTGTTTTAAGAGACAAGAATTTAAGTGAAACCTGATCCAGAGGCTCAAATGGAGCTTTGATCAGGGCTCGCAGGACCAGTGTTAAATCCCACTGTGGAACGAGTGGGCGTGAAACCGGCCTATGTCTTTGTACACCTTTTAGAAACCGCTTCATCAGCGGGTGATTAAAAGCTGTTCTGTCTCCGAACCCTTCGTGGCAGGAAGAGATGGCTGCAGCGTACGTTTTAATCGTGCTGAATGCCAACTTCCTATCCATCAACTGTTGAAGAAAGGACAGCACGCCACCTAATGGACATGAGGTGGCCTCCAGACCTTTCTCTGTACACCAGCGCTGAAAAGCCGTCCACTTTGATGTGTACAGGGCTGTGGTAGATGCTGCGCGTGAATCTTGAATTGTGCGCACTACCTCCTGAGGGAGACCCATCTTCTCTAAGCGGGACCGCTCAGCGGCCAGACCCACAGGTGCTGGCCTATTTCCGGGTAACTCCTGATCGCTCCTCCTGCTTGAAGGAGAGCATCTTCCCTCCATGGCAGTTTCCACGGATGACCCGACAACAGACGTTGTAGGACTGGGAACCATGGTGCGTTCACACGCTCGGGAGCAACCAGGAGAGCTGTCAATCCTTCCTCCTGAACTCGGTTCAGGAACCGTAAAATCAGAGGAGGAGGGGGGAACGCGTACAGAAGCGTTTTGGGCCACGGGCTGTGGGCAAATGCATCCACCCCCAGCGGTGGATCGTCTCGTGGGCTCAGGGAAAACCATAGTTGGCACTGAGCGTTCTCTCGCGTCGCAAACAGGTCCACAGCTGCTTTGCCAAACTTCTGCCACGTCTGAAACATCAGGTCTGGATGGAGGGTCCAGTCCGCGTGATGCGGGTCGCCCCTGGACATCACATCTGCTCCTCTGTTCAGAACGCCGGGTATGTAGATCGCTCTGATGGAAAGCAGATTTTGGTGAGCCCAACACAGTAGCTTCCGCGCAATGTGTAACATCTGGGCTGAACGCACACCCCCCTGGCGGTTTATGTA
>NW_023625160.1:0-3439 GCF_014905685.2 Nematolebias whitei
GGGGGGGAGGGAAAAACCCCTCCAACGATATCGCTCTTTATTTAAAAGAGCTCATGATGTTCACCTCTTCACTTCCGGCGAGCTGATGGACAGCAGCTCCCTCCGGCTTCTCTGCAGTCTTTTATCATCAAACTGACCCGTTTTTCGAACCGGACTAAAGTTGGTCCTCCTTCCAACCGAATTCGGTGTTCAGTGACTCAGAGAGCCGGACGGGACCGTCCAAAAAAAAAAAAAAAATAATATTTTGGCCCTGGACCGATCGGCCGCTCCCCCCCATCGGTCACTCTGAGCGCACCCTGCCGGCCAGGTGACCCCTCGAGCTGGGGAGTCGACGCACGAAGGTCCGGTGTTTTTTCTCTCTCTCCCTGGACCTCAACGAACTCTTATCTGGACCTTTGTGGTTCTACCTGGTTCCGACAAATATCGCCGGGTGGTATTTCGCTGGTTTTCAGCTGGACTGGCCCTCGTGGTGTTTCCATAGGTGTGGGGGAAGTGTACCTGTGACCCTCGAATTGGACCAGAACCGAATCGAGGTGGCTGTGGGGAAATTCGTCTTCTACAGAGCCGGTCTCAGCTTCAGTGAGCAGCCCGTTACTTTTACTGAAAGACGATCCACCTCCGTGGAGTCGTTGTGTTCACCTGGAGGAGACGCTCCGGTGCTTTGAAGCGCCGCCGGACCGGAGCAGAACCGCGCCGCCGAGCTGCCGGACCGGAGCAGAACCGCGCCGCCGGGCTGCCGGACCGGAGCAGAACCGCGCCGGCGGACTGGGCCGCCGGACCGGAGCAGAACCGCGCTGCTAGACTGGGCCACCGGACCGGAGCAAAACCGGGCCAGGGATATCTTCAGCCTCTTCGTCTCTCGTGCTTGGAGCGCCGGAGCCGAACTGGAGCAGAACCGGACCGGACCAGTTGCCGACTTCAGCCTCAGCCTCTCTGTTCAGTCTCGCTTTTCACCGGGGGTGCCCGGTGCTGTCGGGTGCTGAGAAGCGGAGGAGCAGCGTGGAGGAGCAGCGTGGAGGAGCAGGGCTGCGTGGTGCTCGAGAGAAGTTCGGAGTTTGTATCGGAGCTGCTGCAGGCCTCCATCCAAACTCACCTGGATAATAATTAATTTTATTCCGGATCACGTTGTTGGCCCCTGTTGACCTGAAACGAACTTGGACCATGCCTTTCACTTCAGGAGGATTTTCTGGCAGCTCGCTCTGCTATTTGCTGCGAATTTTCTGTTTCTGTTTCGGCCTGTTGATTCTGGACCCAGCTTCTGTTTCTCATGGGAGCATCCATCCATCCATCCATCCATCTTCACAGGGGGGCCGGAGCCCCCCCTCAGCCTGACTTAAACTGCAGTTGGGCCACCTCGTCGGGTTTGTTTGCCCATTTGAACTGTGACATTTTATGGTCTGAATCTTTTCTGCATCATTCATATTACTGTCACTATTTTCAGTTCTCAGATTATCTGGAGTCACTGAATCTTGTTAATACACCTGAATCTGTCCATCACTGCAACTTTCACTGTTTTTGGGTTCTGAATGATCGCGTCTTCATTAATGTTTCTCATGGTTCGATTATGGGGGCTAATTGTCACACTGTTAACTCCTGTAATTACACATCAGTCACAAAAAACTCAAGAAAATGTCTGATAATAATGTTGTTATTGCTCTCAGGAATTCAACCTAATCCTGGACCCCCCCACTAATTACAGCACACCAAATGACTTTAAAAACGCCTCTGGGCTCCATTTTCTGCATGTAAACGCTCGTAGCCTTCTGAAAAAACTTGATGCTGTGAAAATCCTGGTCAGTTCTTCTGGGGCAGATGTTATCTTTATTTCTGAGTCCTGGCTCAACAAATCTGTAATGAATAATGACGTGGCAATCAATGGGTTTAACATCTACCGCTGTGATCGTCAAAAAAGGGGGGGTGGAGTCATTATTTACATTAGAGACACTCTGGTTTCAAGTCTTGTGACTTTCAAAACAATTCCAAACCAGTTTGAAGTTTTATCTGTAAACATCACCTTGAATGGAGGCCAGGTTTTAACTGTAGTCTGCTGCTACCGCCCCCCCACAGCTTCACCTGAAGCATTAAATGCCATTAAGGAATTCCTTGGTAATTTAAAATTCAAAGAGATCTTTTTGGCAGGAGATCTCAACATTGATTGGTGTAAGTCGACCCCCCTCTGTGACAAATTCAAGGAATGTTGCTTGTCTTTTAATTTAACCCAACTGATCGACTCCCCCACCAGATTAAATAAAAGCCATCCTGACAATTCCTCCATCTTAGACCTGTTTCTAACTAATATGCCTCACAAATTCCCTGGTACAGGTGTATTCGCTGATCTTTTGAGTGATCATTGTGTGACAGCGGCTTTAAGAAATAGTAAACTTCCACCTTCTAAGCCCAGATTAATTAAAAAAAGGGATCTGAAACATTTCTGTGAACAGTCATTCCTCTGGGATCTGTCTCACTTTGACTGGCATCGTATTCTGTTAACTGATGACGTGAACTCTGCTTGGAACTATTTCCATAATAATTTCATTTATTTCCTGAACTTACATGCTCCTTTTCGTCAGTTCAGAATAAAGGGACGAGACAGCCCCTGGTTTACTCCAGAACTAGCTGACCTCTTGCACAGGAGAGATCATCTTTGGGCTGCAGCGAGAAAATCTGACTCTGACACTGATTGGTTGAGTTTTCGACAGATGAGGAATAAATGTACAACTGCTGTCAAAGCAGCAAAACGAAACTATTTCTTATCTCAGACTTCCAAAAATCTAAATGACCCTAACAGATTCTGGAAAACAATTAAATCTCTCTCAGGCACCCCCCAATCATCTGACCTCCCATCACAACTTCTCGTTAACTCTGTTCCTGTGTCAAATAAGCACGAGATCCTGAACTGTTTCAACAAACATTTTGTTGCTTCTGGTTCTTTATTTGACACAGTTACTAATGGAAGATCAGCCACTTCACTTAATAACCAAACTTCTACAAATCAAATCCCTCCTACAAGTCAATCCTCAGTTAATCACAGCTTCTCTTTTTCTCCATTCTCAGTCAGTGAGGTCAATAAACTGTTAAAAGATCTTGATCCTAAAAAATCTGCAGGTCCAGATGAACTTCCACCTTATTTCTTAAGGCTGGCTGCTCATATCATCACAGTCCCTGTGACCCACATCTTCAATCTCTCCATAAGACAAAACTCCATCCCAGACACTTGGAAAACAGCCTTTGTTCTTCCTTTGCTGAAGGGAGGTGACCCCACCTCACTGAACAACTATCGACCAATCTCTAAACTCTGCATTTTAGCCAAGGTTCTAGAAAAACTGATAAACTCTCAAATCAAAAATTACCTGGACTCATTTAACATCTTACCTCCACATCAATCTGGTTTCAGGAAACAACACAGCACAACCACTGCTTCACTGAAGGTTCTTAATGA
>NW_023625161.1:0-3438 GCF_014905685.2 Nematolebias whitei
TATCATTGGGCACTTTTAAGTGGATATACTGAAATTCTTAAGCTTTTCTAGTGGGTATACGCCGTATACTCGCGTATCACGCAACCTACATCACTGCACGAGACTACTCTTGATTGCTTCTGCACTCCTTACCGCCCCACTCTCATAATTTCTAAATGAGTTGCTCTGCTCCATTGTCCTTTTGAACACAGCTGGCATTTGAGACACAATAAAATAGGCACAGAGAGGCAAAGAGAGGTGCAATAACTGATACCTCTGTGTGCTGAATATAAGGTCTTTCATACTCTAAAATGGGTGCCAGCTCAACTAGATGAACTACTCAGAGTGGCTCATTTGGATTTTAAGACAACTGGCTCTTCACAAGACCAAAACTGGGGCAAGATAACAGTTTAGTAGTTTTACAATTGATATACAAACACTGTGCAGGCAAAAAGAGTGCTGGGAGAAGCAAAGTGACAGAGGAAGAAGAAAAACAGCCTGCCAGTTTTATACATGTTAACTATACCACTATGGGCACAAATTCTAGTCATATATTTTGTGCTTGTAAACCAGACTACATAGTTGTGAATTAAGTTTTGTAACCTTACAAAATAAAATGGCTGATAATTTTTGCTTTGAGCATGTGTAGAGAATGTGTCAGAGTAAAGAAGATTTGTATTTGTAAAAAGAAATTACACAAGTTACAAAATTTTGTTTTTGTTAAGGTCAGGTTAAGTTCCCTAACTTGTGTGCATGTTTCAAATTGCAAGTATGAATTATGACAAGATGTTTCTTCCTTTCAGCTGATTGGTCAATGTCATGTCAATCACAAATTTAACAATTCAATCGAAGAACTGACGGGTTTGGCTGTTTGGGTGGCACTTTACTGAGTTGCAGGTGCAGTAAGAGTAGTACATTTTGAAGGTGGAGGATAGAGCCAGTGCTACCGAATGCGATTTTCAAAAATATATATCTGGACAATGGTTTTGTTTTTGTTCCACTAAACTATAAAGTAATGCTTACCTGAGCCGCATAAGCGCTGGCACCATCATCCATCTTCAAAATGTACTACTCATGATATACAGGCTATATTTGCATAAGAGGTGTCAAAAATTTATGACATCTTTGTCCTACATTGTCACATACCTTCACACAGCATCACAGCAGACATTACAGTCTCATATTCATCCTGATTATCATCCATACAATCACTGATTGAGTTTAACACTGCTACAGGTACCAACATCAAACTAACTTCACTCTATATCAAATTTTCAGACCATTTTCATGTCATGCCAACCATTTTTAGAGATTTTAAATAAGTGCATCATTGCAACTGGAAATATACTTCATTATACAGCAGGCGAGAACAATAATATGTGCATGTGTATCATGAGACATAAAGGGTTGCTGCAAATTTACAACATTAAAGATCATATTATTTTGGCTCTCAGTCTCATAACACTATGTAATATGTTGTGTCTAAGGAAGCATCTCACTAACTTTGTTGGTGTATCTTTGCTATTTTTAATTTTTTGTTGTTGTTGTTATTGGTACTTTGTATTTTGAAGTACCATATCTGTAAATAAAAGAAAATACCATACACAGACTCCTAAAAACATGAAAGTTTCTGATAAGAATAAAATGTGACATCATCAGCTAAAGTCAAGAGGCTAAGATCTATCTATTTAAACACAAAACATTCAGTGAATATAATCTATTTCAGTGTTTCACCAAGTTTACTTCCCTTGGCAGGGCACTCATATCTTCTTGGGTGGGAGTGGGGGCAGTTCGGTAAGCAGGACGCTTGGTTCTGTTGACAGGATGGGGCAACCTGCATGTAAAATTTTAGGGGAAACACTGTATTTATTTTATTTATTATTATTTTTATTTTTATTAACCTTTATTTAACCAGGCAAATCCCATTGAGACCACATATCTCTTTCGCAAGGGAGGCCTTGGTCTGAAGGCAGCCTAACATGCATGCTATTGATCAGTGGGAGGAAACCAGAATACCCGTAGAAAACCCACAGTTGCACGAGAAGAACATGCAAACTCCACATAGAAAGACCCCAGGTTCAGCCGGGGATTGAACCCAGGACATTCTTGTTGTGAGGCAACAGTGCTAACCACCGAGCCGTCATGCTGCCAATTAGCATTTTGCATTTTGCTCTCTATCTGTCCTGCACAGCAAAACCTAGTCTGTCCAATTCTTTCTCAATTTAAAATAGATATAAAATATTAGAACAAATAATCATAACATCAGAAACAGCTGCATTGATGAACTGCAGCACATATGTATCAAATATTCAGTCTGCGAGAGATGAAAATCATAAATTTCTGAACATTGAAATACAGTACTCAAACTCTGATTACCACTGGCACCACTGAGGCTTTGACTCTGCTTCTGCTTAGTATTTCTCTAATTTCTCATGGTTCTTTATGTTACAGTCACAGGATTACTATATTTATTATCACTGTCGTCTTCTGCCTTCGTAGTATAATTGTCAAACGTTTCTTAAACTCTTACTTCTAACCTACAAAGCTCTCAGCAACCTAGCTCCATCATATATTTGAGATCTTATTGTTCCATATTTTCCTAATAGAGCACTTGGCTCTCAGCCTGAAGGCTTACTCACGGTTTCTATATTTTCCAAAGCAGAATGGGAGGAAGCTCTTTCAGTTATCAAGCTCCTCTCTTGTGGAACCAACTTCCAGTTTCTGTCCGTAGGGCTGACACATTGTCCAGTTTAAGACTGGGCTTAAGACTTTCTTTTTTGATAAATACTATAATTAGGGCTGGCTTGTTATTCTGTTTTAGGCTTAGACTGCTGGAGGACAAATTGACCTCATTCCTTAAATGATTTGCTAAAATTGAATTGTTTTCATTTGATACTATTTCTATCTTAACATGTAATTCTTGACCTGCCATTGTGTATCTGTTCGTACCAAACCCAGCCGGTCGAAGCAGATGACCACTTGTCCTGAGCCTATTTCTGCCAAAGGTTTCTTCCTCATGAGGGAGTTTTTCCTTTCCACTGTCACCTTCATGCTTGCTCAAGATGAGAGTTAATCTGCGATGGAGTTAAATTCAATGCAGTCTGCTCCTCAGATAAATAGTATTAACTTATTATTTCTATATATGAAGGTTTCTGTTCAGTGCCCTGAAATGACTTCTGTTGTGACTTGGTGCTATATGAATAAAATGAATTGAATGTAGTTTGGAATTGAATTTAAAATTCTAGTATTGTCACAGCTGTAGTTAACATGTGTCATGCTGTTGCAGCCTGATATATTTTGCCTCTGCAAGTTTAGTATTCTTAAGTTTAACTTAACTTAAGTTTAGTATCTGCCCTGAGATATTTTGCCATTTTGCAAGTTTAATATAAATTAATAAATTTGATATCTGATATGTCCCAAACATTACTGTATTGCTTTCACCTGCTGATTAATTGCATA
>NW_023625162.1:0-3438 GCF_014905685.2 Nematolebias whitei
GTAGTGAAGATTTTGTCATTTTCAAATACTCCCACCATGCTGTCAGAGAAGAGCTAATACTGATGCTTTTAAAGCAAACATGTCTTTTTATATTTGTGCTAATAAACGGTAGATCTGAAATCTTAATATTATTGCATAAAGTTTGTTCTATGTCTATCCAAGTTTCATCTAATGTATTTGGATTTAACCACTTTGAGATATATTGTAACCTATTGGCTAAATAGTAGTGATAGAAGTTGGGAAGTTCTAACCCTCCGGTATCTTTAGATTTCTGTAATGCTTTTAAGCTAATACGTGGAGTTTTGTTTTTCCAAAGGAATTTAGATATCAAAGAGTCCAGTGACTTAAACCATTCAGTTGAAGGTTTATTTGGAATCATTGAGAATAAATAGTTTATTCTCGGCAGGACCATCATTTTTACTGAGGCAACTCTTCCCATAAGTGATATGGGCAGAGATTTCCATCTAGTAAGATCATCTTCAATGTTCTTTAAAATTGGGATATGATTCAATTTTATTAAGTCTTCCAATCTAGGAGAAATATTAATGCCCAAGTATGTAATGTTACCTGATTGTAGTCGTTCATTGAGAGAAGTATTAAACACGCAGTTTATTGGAAGAGCTGTAGATTTTGACCAATTTATAGAATAATCAGAAACTTTTGAGAACAAGTTTATTAATTCGATAACATTAGATATTGAGTTTTCTGTGTTCTGAAGAAAAAGTAAAACATCGTCAGCATAAAGACTAATTTTATATTCTATATTTCTACACAGTACACCTTTAATATCAGCAGTTTATCTTATTGCTGCTGCTAAAGGTTCAATAAAAATAGCAAATAGTGCAGGTGAAAGTGGACATCCCTGCCTGGTCCCCCTCTGTAAACAGAAGCTTGAAGATATTTGATTATTTGTCCTGACACATGCTCTTGGTGAGTTATATAATATTTTTAACCAATTAATGAAATGTTCCCCAAAACCAAATTTACCCAAGGTAGCAAATAAAAATTTCCAGTTTACCCTATCAAATGCTTTTTCTGCGTCCAAAGACAAAATAGCTGTTTCAATATTTTTACTATATGAATACTCTATTAAATTATATAATCTGCGTGTGTTTGTGGTCGAGTGTCTTCCTTTTATGAATCCAGTTTGGTCAGGATGAATAATGAGAGGAATTATTTTCTCTAATCTTTTAGAGAGGACTTTACTAATTATTTTAACATCTACATTAATAAGAGAGATGGGGCGATAACTGGTAGTTAGTACTGGGTCTTTGCCTGGTTTTAATAGTAGACTAATGTTGGCTGAATTCATATGTGTTGGAAATCTGCCATTTTCTTCTGACTCATGTAGCATTCTGTGAAATATTGGTTCCAGGATGTTCCAGAACTCTTTATAAAATTCTGCTGGAAATCCATCTGGGCCTGGAGATTTCTTATTAGGCATGTTTTTAATGGCTTCACGGAGCTCATCTGATGTTAATGGTGAGTCTAGTTCTGAAGATTGACTACTGTCTAGTTTTGGAAGTATTACTCTCTCCAAGAATTGATGAATATCTTCATCTGTTGGATTTATTTGTGGAGTGTATAGAATTTTATAGAAATCTCTAAAAACACTATTTACTTTTTCCTCGTCATAAGTTATGTTACCATTTGTGTCTTTAATACCATATATAGACGTTTTTTCTTTATTTAATTTGAGTTGATTAGCTAAAAAGCTCCCTGATTTATTACTGTGTTCAAAATGTTCTAAGCGAAGTCTTTGTACCAAGAATTTGTTTTTTTTATCAATACATTCATTTAGTTCTAATTTTATCTTGCATAGTTTTTTCTGTGTTTCCTCTCCTTGTAAGCTTTCTAATAATTTGATAGATTTCTCTAATTCCTCAATACGTTTATTTTCTTTTTTCTTTTTGTTTGTTGCGTAGGATATTATTTTCCCTCTCATAACTGTTTTCCCAGCCTCCCAGAGTGTACACGCTGATGTACCTGGCAAGTCATTAAACTCTAAATATGATGTCCATTCATTTTTAAAGTATTGTATAAATTCTTCATCCATAAGCAGTGAGGTATTTAATCTCCAGTTTATACTTTTTGGGATTTCTTTCTTATTATCTAAATTTAAAGTAACTGGTGCATGATCGCTGACAGCAATAGGGTGTATCTTAGTGTCTGAAATGTTGGTCAGCAATGAGTTGCTGATTATAAAATAATCCAGACGAGAGTAAGAGTGATGCACATGTGAAAAGAAAGAATACTCTTTACTATTAGGGTGAAGAGACCGCCATGCATCGCAGAGTCCATAATCACTCATGTACTGTTTAACTACATTTATGGATTGCCAACTGCGTTGAGCTCCTACTGCATTCAGCCTGTCTATTTTGTTATCTAGATCAAAGTTAAGATCACCTCCCAGTACCAACGAGCAATCCATGTGATTTGATAGAGTAGAAAAGAGATCATGAAAAAAAAGCAGCATCGTCCACATTTGGCCCATATAAGCTAACACTAACAATATTTTTGACTGAGTATGGATAATTTTAATATTATATATCTACCTTGCGGGTCTATAACTGTGTCTAATATTGTGAAGTTCACATTTTTATGTATTAATGTTGCTACTCCTCTCTGTCTTGAGTTATAGCAGGCTGAGAATAGCTGAGTGAAGCTGACACCCCACCCACTTCCAAAATTAAAGCAACTAGTCTGAATGGTTAGTGCTCCGTTAGTGCTGGTTTGTGCCGTTAAAATTTTCGTTTGTGCTGCTTTGCTTTCTGAGATATTAAAGATTAATTTTTAGGTCATCCAAAGGTCACCATCCCCCCATGTTGCTCCAAAACAGACGGGAGTGGTCTACTTTTTTAGTGCTTCGTTAGTGCTCGTTTGTTCCGGTGAAACTAGCGTTTGTGCAGCTTTAGTTTATGAGATATTAAGAATTATAATTTCGCCCGATGACGTTGCCACTTTAAGGCCAATTTTGGCTGCTGCATATAAGCAAGCCCTCACCTGTTGTGAGGCTTCTTGCGTCGTGACATCAACTCCATTTGCTTTCTTTGCACCGTGCTGGGTAAGCGTGGCTGTTTCAATGTTTGTCGGCTTTAATACCAGATATTAATGTTAACTGGTCTATTTGTTCAGCCTCCTCTGCTGCATCTCCAACGTATAGACCGATCTGTCCGTTTGTTTGTTTACTGACAGGAAGTGAAGGGCTATTGTGGCCAGGTTCGCCCCATGTAAACAAAGCCTTCAAATAGGTTTTTGTTACAGCTGTACTGCATAGGTGGAATTTGGGATCCGTTTGCTTGTCAGTGGGGTAACTGACCATGTCTCAGGTAAGCAGTTGCTGTAAATTGTATTTCTCGTCAGCAGTTGTATTAATAATTTGTTTTATTTTTACAAACCGGATTCCAAAAAAGTTGGGACACTAAACAAATTGTGAAT
>NW_023625163.1:0-3438 GCF_014905685.2 Nematolebias whitei
ACCTGGTCTCAAATATGTTTAAGAACATTTAAAATGACTAGAATCTCCAACTTACAATTAATACAGTATAAAGTTCTTTATAGAGTACATTATACAGGTCAGCGAATGTTTAGGATGGGATTTACATCATCTAACAACTGCTCACAGTGCACAGGCAATATTCCTGATGATTATATCCATGCACTCTGGTTCTGCCCACCCGTTCAGAGGTTCTGGGTCCAGGTTTGTGAAGACTTGTCTAAATGTCTGAAATGTAATATTCCACTCTCTCCGTCTGTTTGCTTATTGGCTATCTTGGAAGATGTTACCCTGGAAAAAAATACATGTCGCATGATTTTCACTGCCTTATGCATCGCAAAGAAAACCATACTCCTGAATTGGAAAAATAAAAATAATCTTAGCATTAATCAGTATAAAAATCTGCTGTTAGATCATATTAGTCTTGAAACAGCATCTGCCGACACATTGGATCAATCTCTGTGGGCTCCTTTGATCGGCTCCGTTACATAGTGAGGGTGGGTAGTCTGGGATCTGACCTTGTGGGGCCTTGGGGTTGATGTGGAGGTGGGTGTATGGGTTTGGGGCCCCGGGGGGGTTGCCGGGGGCTGGGCTCTTGGGGGTACCTGGGCAGGGGGGCACTGCTTTCCCTCTGGGGAGGGCCTGGGTGGTTCTGGGGGATGTCTGCTGGTGGCTGCATGCAGGCCCTCAGGTGGTCTATGGCGGCGGTCGTGGGTCACCTATCTGGTAGCCTGGCTGTGCTGATGTGGGTTCGGGGTGGGCGCGGGGGCTTGGGGTTCTGGGGGCTTGTCGCCCCCGGGCTTGGGCCTGTGGGGTTCGGGGATCTTGGGCTCTGGCGGGCGGGTTGCCGGGCTCTGGGCCGGCTTGCGCTCTGGTGCCCGGTTCTGGGCGGGGGCCTTCGGCTCGCTGATGGGTTGTGGGTCATGGGCTGGGGGGTTGGGTGTTTGGGGGCATGACCAGTAGCCCCTAGGAGGGGGTAGTTTGACCCAGCCTAGGTGTCTAGTGTGCTATGTGTTTTGAGAGATGTCCGAATGAGGGGTGGGTGTAGTATTTCTTCTGGAGTGGGGATGGGGTGGATGTCCTTGGGGGCGGCCCGGGACTGTGCATGGCCGGCTGGCTGGCCCCTTTCCTGTGGTGGGGGCTCGCTCCCGGTGCTTCCTGGCACTGTCGGCGGTTGGGCGGGCGCTCTTGGCCGGGTCGTCCTGGTGGGGTTTGGCTCCATCTGGTAGCGGGCTGACTGCGATCTGTGGGGGTCCTGGTGGCCCTCGGGTGTGTAGGCTGCTGGTGCAGCTTCTGGCGGCCCTCGGGGCTCTGTCCCTCTCTGGTCTGGAGCTCAGCGGGCCTGACGGTCGGTCCAGATGGAGAGGTGTCTTGGCCTCAATCCCTGGGTGGACCTTGGGGGGCTGGGGGGGGGGGGCTGTTGGGTCAGTGGGGGAGCTGACCCCCTGTGGGAGCATTTGCTCTCACAGTTATTTCTCCCCATCCCTCACCATGCACCTCCACCCTCTTCATTTCAATTCCATACATTTAGGGTTGTTTGGGCTCGGGTGTGCTGCAACAATTTTACATCTTTGTTGACCATAGCCACCTGGGACTCAATTTTATTGTACACCTTAGACATTCATTCATAACATCCTCATGACATTCATATATAGGAATTTGAGGTGGGCACATGGCTATGGGTGGTGGGATGACCTTACTCTCACCCCCTGTGCCTGTGCTCACTTACAACGGTTGCATTTAGACACTAGGGTTTGGATAGAGTTGGGGTGGAGGGGAAACTGGCACCATGCCAGCCTTTGCTCCTTCTTCTTTCCTTTTTAATGGCACTATACAACAACACACATCAACAGCACATCTAGGGGTGGGGGTGTATGTGTCGGGGTCTTATTTTTAGTTATTTATTTATTTTATTTTATTTTTTTCTCCTCTTCCTACCCACCTAGTTCCCTGACTGCCATTCCGGGGGGTGGGGTCCGGGAGAAGGGCAGGCTGTCGGGTGTTGACCAGGACTATGTGGGGGTTCAGGGTCTGGGGGTTGCCATGGGCGGTGCTGGCGCTGTGCTCTCCCTGGGGTTGTTTGGACCCCCTGAGCTTGGCTCTTGGGTGCCATGGTTGGCCCGCTGGCCAGGGTGGCTGCCGGGGCCTGGCGGGCGGTCGGCTGGGGGTGCGTGCTTGGTTGTTGGCGGTGTATGGGGGTGGTCGGTGGCGTGTCCTCTTCATGGTGGGGGGGGTATCCTGTCGGCGGGGCATGGCCTTGGCCGGGTCTGGGGTATTGGCTCTTCTCCGCTCAAGAATGAATGGGTTTACCTCCTGGGTTTGGGCATGGGCTGCCCCCTGTAGAGGGCGGGTACATGTCTTGGACCTGGGGGGTATAGAGTGTGTATCGGGAATAAGAATGAAATGTATCGTTATTGTATGTCTTTGAGTGAATGAATGTGAGATTGAGGTTGGGATAGTGTGATTGTGTATGTGTATGAATGGGTATTTGTTAGGCCGAGACTCGGACTGCCCCCTCTTTGATACAACTGGGGGTGCTTGGCATCGCGCCCCTATCGCGCGGCCCCCTGGTGGGGTGTGCCCTTGCCTGCGGGCGCGCTTGGGGCCCTTGGTATCGGGGGCTGGGCGCTTGGGCGTGTGTCGGCTCGGCCTGGTGTCTGCCTGGTGGGGCTCGGGTCCTCTGGCCCTGTCAGGCCTTGGCCTGGGTGGTGTGAGTCCTCGGTGCCCGGGCCTCGGTGCCTGGACCTGGACCTACATCGGTGTGGCGGGTGCCGACGGAGGCCTATGAGTTTGTCGCTGTTGGCCCCGGGGGGTCACTGTATGTGGTTGCTGGTGGGGATCTTCCGGTTCTCCCCTGTGGTCCCTTCTGGGGGGTGGGTGGGTGGTTCGCCCTGTGTGGGTGGCTCTGGGGGCTCCGCGGTCGGGGTCCCTCCTGGGGTCTTGGGCTCTGGTCCCCCCTTTTTCGTCTGCCTCTGGTCTTGGGGGTCGGGTCTCTGCTGCTTCACAATTACTAATAAATGTTCTATTAGAGAAGCCTTATACACTTATGCATGCTCACAACCACACACAAATAGAAGCAGGGATGTTTATGTAGGCTTTATATGTAGATATATAGATATGTATGTGAGTGTATATTCATGTGTATGTATGTATGTATGTATGTATATAGGCGTAGGTATGGGTATATATATTTATTGAAACTTACTGCAAAGCCATGAATATTTTAAGTTCTTTATACATATGTATTTTGTTGCTGTGTTTTGTCATGTTCTTTGCAGGTGAACAGACAGTGGCCGGGTGTTTTGAAGTGTGCTCTATTTGTATATATTTCTTATATTTTGGAGTCTTACTTTGTCTTTTCTTTCTTTCTATCCTATTAAAAAAAAAAAAAAAAAAAAAAAAAAAAAAAACCCTACACTA
>NW_023625164.1:0-3438 GCF_014905685.2 Nematolebias whitei
CAGTCTCTGTCCATCTGGTAGATTTGAGGTCATCTGGTTCACTACAGTCCCCCCTTTGGAAATCATCACCTGTCCATGGGGATGAATTCCAACCGTGAACTTAGACCTTCAAATGTCCTTGAGCTTGATGTAATCCAGCAAGGAAGACCAAAGTCAGAAGTAATCCTTCAAGGAAGACCAAAGTCAGAAGTAATCCAGCAAGGAAACAAAGTCAAGGTAATTCCACAATGTTCTTGGTATTCCATTGTGTTTATTATAATCCCATATCGTCTCGATAGTCCCATTGTAGCAATGCTTTAACCCCTTGGAAACAGAGTCTGTAATCCATTGGAAAAAGTCATATAATCCACAACGGTAAATCCACAGCGATTGGAAGTGTTGATTAATCAGCATACAGAGGGGTACCCTTGGATTGAACTGAAGAAGCGGCCACTGGATGAAGAGTTGAGACCAACGTCAGGATTGCAGGTCGCCTCCAGCGAAGGTTGTCTCCAGCGACGTCCAGCCTGTGCCGTTCTGGTTCAATGTGTCATGCAATTATGTGGTTTAAGGTGGGCTTATGAAGGGGATTTTACATAAGGCCTTAAACTATATGCATCTGGTGTGTAAGCTATTATGGTTGGGAACAGCTACAACTACCAGTTAAGGGGTGGAGAATGCTGAAAAAGGGGTAACTACAGGGGTTTATGCCTATAGAAAAGTGTTCCAAACTATTTTTCCATTTCTAACTTGGTTTAAGTTAGCTTTACATGGTAAAATATAGTTTGGTGTAATTGTCTGTTGTCTTTTAGACGAACGACTTGAGATTGGGTGTTTGGTTTTCCCATAAATGTTTTGGAAGTCTATGGCGAGACTTATCAAAAAGAATTAGCTATCCCCCCGAATAGAATTGTTCGAGTAGGTTCGGCTTAAGCGTTGTGAGATCAATGTAGATTATGGTACTCAAAGTAGCAATAATATACATTGACTCCGCAAAGATTGCAATTTAGTGAATGAACTGCATGTTGGCATGGTCAAAGGCTTCTTAGTCTCTAACTTACTACACAACAAAATTCATTCTTACCTCAGAAACAATACCAAAATCACTAAACAACGTTTCGACACCGACAAGAGTAGTGACTAAGCATCTAGAAACATCGTTTCACTGCTTCTCCTCACCCTGGTTGCCAGATTTCAGTCACGCTGTCCCGTTTTATCAAGGGTAGGTCCTGTGAGTTTAAACTATGGTTAAGTTTATTATCCATTAGTTATCTTCAGCTTGGATGACCCTTGTTCCCACGAGGTCAGATTTTGTGATGTCTTTGTCTCCTAAGGAGTTATTGCACGCCTTGTGTAATTTAACCTGGTTACGGTGTACCCATTTAACAGTTGGCTCTTTTTGGCCTTTACTGATTTTTATCTGGTAGATAATTGGAGACACTTTGTCAGTTATCAGATGGGGTCCAGTCCATCTGGGCATCAGCTTACGGGCAAGAGTTCCGGTCCCGGACTCTACTCTCCCAGTTTTGGGTGCAAACGTGTAGTACCAGACCCTGTCTCCCACTTGGAGTTCCTCGTAAGAGGCCTTTTGGTCGTAGTACGCTTTGCGTCCTTCAGCTGATTTTTCCAGGTTTTTCTGTGCGAAAGCAAAAGTGTTCTTAAGATGTCTTTCCAAGTCTTTCATGTATTGTTGTGTGGTGTAGGCTGTTGCCATGGCAGCATCGCCTGGTTGGTACAACAGGTGCAGAGGGAGAGTTATTTGTCGACCCGTCATCATCTCGAAAGGAGCGATGCCAGTCGACGTGTGTGGAGTGGCCCTTATGGCCATGAGGACCAGAGGGAGTTTCACGTCCCAGTCCTTGTGGTTTGCGGCTACGTATTTTTTCAAAATACTCACCACAGTCCTGTTTGCTCTCTCAACCTGGCCTGAAGCCTGTGGGTGGTAGCCAATATGGAAGTTGGCTTTGACGCCTAGCGTCTTCCACAGTTCCTTCATTACTTCACCTGTGAAGTGTGTACCTTGGTCTGAGTTCACCCTAAGGGGAAGTCCAAACCTTGAAAATACATGATTCATTAATAACATAGCAGTGGTTTGTGCTGTGTCATTAGGGGCTGGTAGACATTCTACCCATTTGGTAAACGCGCAGGTTACCGTGAGAAAATATTTATTTCCTCTAGAGGTCTTAGTGAGTGGTCCGACCCAGTCAATCTGGAGGTCCGACCATGGAAATGCAATGCCTCTACTATGCAGTGGTGCTCTGTGAAGTGGTCTGGATGGTTGAAACTGGCCACAGATCAGGCACCCTTTTATGTAGTCCTTGACATCCTTTTTCATTCCAGGCCAATAAGCAATTTGTTTTAATGCTTTCAGCGTGGCATTGTCACCCTTATGTCCTGCGGACGGAAGGTCATGTGCATGGACTAACATCACCCCCCTGTGATCATGGGGGACCACGAACACAGGTGAGGACGTCCGTCCATGAGCGAAAGTTAGGATGCCTTTAAGTAGTTTTAGCTGTTTTCGCAGCTGAAAGAGGACTTTGAGGTCTGGATTGGAATCCAGCTCATCTTTCGATGGAGTGTATTTGTCTGGGTCAGTCAGATACAGCATCATCGAGTTAATTGCAGGATCCAACTTCTGAAGTTGGATGATGTCTGGGTCAGTCAGCATCGGGCGCACAGAAACTGTGTTATCAGCAGGTTTAGCTGCAGCTTGTGCACGTGTGACTGCCATTACCTCAGTTGTAGCTTGTGACGACTGAGTGTTGAGTAGCCAGGAGGGGTCAAAGGACCACGTGGGTCCGTCAACGGCTCCTTCTTTGGCTAGGGAGTCTGCAAGGTCATTGTAGTGCTTGTCATCGCCTGGGACTCTAGAGTGTCCTGGAACTTTCTTCCAGAATATCTGTAGATCATGTGATGTCACTAAGTGATCACATGTCATGAAAAGCTCTTTGTGTTTTACCACCTTTTTGTTACTTGTGAGAAAACCGTTCTGTTTCCACAGAGCGAGATGACACAAGAAACTAAGTCGAGCATAGTTAGAGTCAGTGCAGATGACTAGCGTCTGGATGGAGCGTTCTACTGCCATCTGTAGGCCTATTAGGATTGCAGCTATCTCAGCGTACTGAGAAGACTGAGAGCCTAATTTATAGCCAAATGTGACCTGTTCTTGGTCCTGGAGGAGAACTCCTCCAACACCTGCTTTGCAGATTGTCTCGTGGTGGAATGAGCATCCATCCACGTACATTGTTGCCATATCTTTGCAGATATTGCTATCAAAGAAGTGGTGATTTGGGTCCTCAGCAACTGAGGGTTTGCTCACAACCGGCTGTTGGGTGGCTGGTACATCCTGTGTACATTCTTGGCAGATTGCCAAATCAGTGCCCAAGTGCGACTTCTTATTTTGACCGTAGCGGATGTCTAGGTTAAAACTTTGAAGTGCCATAAGCCATGTTGCAA
>NW_023625165.1:0-3437 GCF_014905685.2 Nematolebias whitei
ATAATATGAACGAAAGCTCATAATATCTATTCTGGCCTCACAAGACTTCAATTCTCTCTTCAGCAGCAAGGTAGTTGTCTCCTTTGAACGCACAAAGAGAAAGTTCAAATTATAGTTATTCAAGAGCAAATTTCAATAAAATTGTTATCAAAAATGTTTCAAAAATAGTACTAATGTAAATATCAATAAAAAATGTTGAAAAAAGATTAAAAAGATAAAAAAATATTAAAAATTGTATGTCAATAAAATGTTAGTACATTTGAAATGTGCCACACGTACGCAGGGGTATTCCCCTGGGGTGCTCAGAGATATGGACTCCTCCTATGTCTCTGAGTTTTCTTCATGAAGTGTGAGACTCTAAGATGTCGTGTTTTTGTCGTATCTAGGTGTCTGTACTAAATGTGGATTTTCCAGCACCCAGTGACCCCACTCAAACAAAGTCCTTCAGGGCCCGCACGCAACTTTACCAGGCTGCTTCGGTCTACAAGACATGAATGTCCAGTTTTACGACTTTAGATGGTTTCTGCCAGCTCCCTCGCTCTTCCTGGCTCTGAGGCAGGCGCACACTGGCTCCAATGATACCACGTTTCTCCTTTTCCTCTCAACCGGACTGCATGAGAGGTTCTCTCCATCACCTGAAATGGACCTGTCCACCTGGGCTCCTGCCACTTCCTTTTAACTACCCTCAGCAACACCCACTCAGCTGTGGGCAAGACAGAGTCCTTTGGCAGACCCTGTTTTCTCGTGTACCTGCTGCTTACTCCAGTTTTCCCTTCTCCACCATCTAAAACATTTGCATTCAGTGTATCTACCTAAAATAAGCAAAGTTAAACATAATAACACAATAACAATACACAATACATCATAATAAATTATTTCCTATACTGGCTCCCTCCTCAAGCCTGTGGGAGGAACTTCATTTTACGCATGCGCAGAAAACATCAAAGTGCAACTTAAAAGCTTTAAACAACTGATATATAACTCTTCCCTCCAGGGACCTGTTCCTGAAAGGAAACAAGGAAAGAATCATATCTACTGAGCCTATCGCTCAGCAGTAAACATGTGATTAAAATACTTTGTTCATGACACCTTTTAATATCTGAATTACCCTATTTTAAGTCAAGTCCAGTCAAGTCAAGTCAAGTGTATTTAAAAATACAGAACCATCACTTTTTCTAATTGACCTTTGATCACCTCCACTTCAGGATTCTGTTTCTGATCCTGCTGTCTATTTAGGTCGTTATTAGGGGCGTCCCCCTTTTTTTGACCAGTGAAGTTCCTGGACTCTGTAAACAAGAGAAAACACTTTTGTTAAACATAAACAAGAGCAAAATCAATTTTAGGCTTTTGATTTCTTCCACTTTTCAAATGTCAATGTGGTTATCCCAACTTATCCTTTAAACGCATAAGTTTTGATTGGCTTAGGCTTTGGATTGGCCTTTATTGTCCTCTTAAATATAAACCCTATGAAGTTATTTTATATTTATCTTTTTTTTTAATTCTACACATTGTATGAACTGTTTCCTGCTAAGAACATCCTTCAACCTCCCCCTTTTGAAACAGTGAACTGTTTCAACATCCTAAGTCCTACTGGCTATAATTAACCCACTGAGTATTGGTTTCAGAAATATAAAATAATAAGGTGTAGTTATAACATTAACCCAAAGTCTTATATAAGCTTTCCCAAAGTATTAACCATTAAATAAATGTCCTCTGTTGTAGCAAAGCAGACCTACTAAATGGACTCGTTCAAGGCAAAGACCATTATTTATCCTTAATTTAGAAAACATCACCCAACTCAATCTAATTCAAGTCTTAAGCACAGGTTTCTCCTGTGATCAACTTGTAAAAATGAAAAGTAAAATAAAATATATATATTGCTAAGGAGTGAGGAGCATCATTATAGATTCTGATGTAATAAAACAATTTTCATCACAGAGCAAATGGAACAGGTGCAATCAGTCCAGCACCCCCACTGCAGCACTCTTGTGTCATGTTATGGCACCTGTCTTAAAGTGAGACTATGTGTGTTCATTATCAAAGCCAACTGCAGTTTTGATCAAGACACCAAGGTCTCCGGATGTCCATCACAGACCAAATGTAGACCAGACACCGCAGACAGACCACAGTTGTTGTTAGTGGCCTTGGACTGATGGACCATCAGCTTTTTCTCTCTCATCGTTATCTCCTTTGGTCTGGAGACCAGATCAGCTTTGTGCAGCAGTTCATGGCTCAGCATACAGTGAGACTTGACTTCATGTCCCCACTGGTGACAAAGTCCAGGACCCCCATCTGGACAGTCATAAGTTCAAGTTTGTTGCTTGACTGATAGATCTTTGCTTTGTTTCCATCATCTTGCTCGGCCGACAATTTCTTTGTCAGTGGTGTTCGGCTGACAGTGTCCTTGTAAAGTCACATCGGTCAGTTTTCCCAGATTCAGTTTTTCAGCGTCCAGCTGAACACATTTGTATCTGATCCGGCCCCCGGCACTCAAGAGTCCTGATCAAAACTCAGATGGATGCTGTATGCAGTTAAATGCTACCTTCTATGTTTTTGGGCCTAATTAAACTCATCTTCCCACTGCAGAGAAGAAAAAATTCACAAGGGGTTTTGTTTTAACTGGGATAGGTGACTTCCCCCTTCAGCTGAGAAGGGGTGTCAGTAACCTCCCCCACCTGGAACCTTCCATCTGGTATGTGATATATGGGGCACTCTTGTTGGGGGATGTGCTGACTGATTTGCCGCTTGGGTTATAAAGATGGGAAACTGAACTACCCACTTCCTCACTCTTTTCTGTATCTACTTTCCCGCTTGGCGTTTGCCTCCCTCTTTCTTGTCAACTTATCCTCATCTCTCAAGCATTCTTTAATTTTTTCCCACAATTCCAATTTGCTCCCTTACTGGTCTAAAACTTTCCTGCTCACACTTTTGTAACCTGAGACGCTGCTGCCCCTCAAGTGTCCATTCTCTCAGGAATCCAAACACACGGCACACACCTCTGAACTCTGTTTTCCTCATGCAGCCATAGGACATGTATACAATGTCAAGACATTTAAAGGCATTTCATCTAACAAGTAAAATTGTTGCTCTTATAAGAAAACAGCTCTCCAAATCTAATAAAATCAATTAGAATGATTAAGTTAAACCCAGTATTCCTATTTAAAGTGTATGTAAATATCTTTTTATTTCCTCTATTTTAAATTAAAAGGTTCCTTTTTTTTTTTTTTTTTTTTCAGTCGAATTTATAAACTAACATTACGGTCAATATTAGAAGAAATTTTAGCTAATTTGTTCAAAATGCGTCATCCAGAAATGTTCAAACTGAATTGGACCTATGTATGGTGTGTAATTAAGCACCTAAGCCTTTATTATATTTTAATTGTAATTTACTTCAACCTGTATTTAATTTAAGGGGAAAGCTGAGCTTTGACGTTTCT
>NW_023625166.1:0-3437 GCF_014905685.2 Nematolebias whitei
TAAGTATAAATTGACATAAAAGCATTAAAATAATCATTTCTATATCATTCCACCCTTGCTTTTATGGCAATTTTAGACATTTAATTCTGAATAAGTAACACACACAAAATGTATATGTTTGAATAGGCATAAAGGCAACTTAACACCCTATAAAACATATTTTCATATCATTCCACCCTTTTGCCTTTATGACATGTAAAACATAATTCCACAATACAACTTTTTAGTTTTGAAAATGCCATCCCTTTAAGTTGAACTCTAAACGATCTCTGACCTCTGAATGGTCGAGTTCTCCTGCAATTGAAATTGTTCTGGGACTTTATCCTAAATAAACTCACTCACACAGTTAAGAAAATCCAGATTGTTCTGGGACGTTTGATCATTACATTCCCACTGACACGATCATTGTAAATCAAAACACCTGGTAGGTGTTCAGATTATAGTTTTTTTTTTCACCAAACCATGTACCAGCTGTATTATAAATTTCCTGATTAATTCTTTTTTTAAACCCTAAACAAGTTCCCAAAATACACAAAGTTAATACAGAGATACATAGATCAAACTAGTTATTCTTCTCTTCACTAAACAAACAAAAGGGATACTGCATATATTTTGCGCCGTAGATAATATTCCTGCGAATAAATCCCACCCATGGTGAGCCGACGCCTACACTATTAGTTTTAGCCATATGTAAAAACCTTTCTTTGAGCCATGCAGGTGGACACTGTTAGATCAGACACGTTTAGACTTATGAGACTTGATCATTTCAGTCAACTCTATGGACTCATTCAATGCGCATTTTAAATGATCCAGAGAGACTCGCCATGGAGTAAGACGAGATTCAGAGCTATAATTAGTCAAACGATAAGTCTGGTTGTTCCGAGTTCACAGATGTACACCACACACACATCCAGAGAAAGGCACCTTAGGTAATTTTATTGTTGCTCTAACCTAGTTCATGAGTCTAATCACACAATACCTTGTCTCAACATACATATCACTCTTTTATCAGCTGTCTCACATAGTTGCATGTCATATGTGAGATTTGTCTGTGGCTCAAACCACTCACCCTGTACTTTTATATATATTTTTTTTTTAAAAAGACAGTGTCCTTGTACAGTTATTAAAGGCAAAATGTGATATTTGCATAACTGTGGTTGCCTTCATTACATTTTGTCAATTCAGGTTTTACAACTACTCAGTAAGAACTGGAAATTTTCCATAATCTCCTTCACTCATGATGATATCGATATAATAACCACCCTCTGGCAGTGCTCCTCTTGCAGCTGTACAAAAAAAAAAATTGCAAGGTACACAGGAAAACAAGTTCAAAGCTTCAATTATGTTGGAGAGCACTTCTTCTGTGCTCCCCACATCTTTGGCTGCAAGTTTATTTCTTTTATCAGTATTTTGACCGTTTCTTCTTGAGTCATGACAACTGATGGTATCCAGAACCTTTCTTGAGTAACTGCCAACGAAGCACGTCTCCTCCTTCTCCTTAATTGGCAGTAAAAATCAAACTTCGTTCTCCCTTTTTTTTCTTTCATCTGGTTTAGCATGTACAGTTCCCACACATGTTACACAGTGGGGTTTCCACACAATTCTAATCTGACATCCAAGGTACCACTGGGATGGTTTCCCTGTGGTAGCATGCCAAAAGTCACTTTGCACTCAGATCTTGCTTGCATCTTTTTTTTTTCAACCAAAGTGAACACCTGATCCTCCTCCACGACACGTCCTGGTGTTGCTGATGAGGCGTTGTCCATCTGCAACAAGGCACGTGATGCCCAAACAGCCTGCACTCCGATCTGACTTGGCACCTTGTCACCAGCTCCTCGGGGCGACCTTGATCGTCCAAACAACCAAGACCAGGAGAGCATCAAGCTGTGGAAGCAAGAAAACTGCTTTTGAACAAAAAGAGAGAAGAATTAGTTTTCTCTTTAAATAACACTTATGAATTGGTACATTTACCCATTTTTCCTTCTCCTGCCTCTGGGATATTGCAGACCCAGACCAATTTTATAACTTGAATTTGACCTGAAATCACTGTCACTGGCTCTAGAGTCCTCAGATCCAGGAGTTGCTTCTGACAGGCAGTTCTGCTCTGTCATCAATTTTCTAATTGGTTCCTTTTTTTTTTCTCACAGGCAGCTCTGGAGTATCGTTCAATTGAAACACAGCCTGCAACAAATTTACTTTTCAGTTTGTCAAATCATGTCTTTCATTTTCTCAGCATTTCTTTTTTTTTTAACAGTTCATCCATTCTCTTAATCAGCCCAGCAGCTTTGTGGGTGATAAGGAAATATGATAAATCCATTCAACACGTTTTCCAGTAAAATGGGTCCCATTATCTGTATCTGAAGGGGACCCTCATAAAATTATTTCATCATACTAAGACATTTTAAAGTAGATGTCTGATTTGCATATTTACAAAGATGAGTCACCAACACACCTGAATATGTATCTACAGCCGTACATACATATCTACACCCCTGTGACATGGCAAAGGGCCAATGAAATCCGTTTGCCAGATCTGATATGGTCCCTTTCCTCTATTTGTCTCTGCATTTTACTATTGTGACCCTCTCTCTTCTAATGCTGCATGCTTCACATCGTTGTATTTGCAGTTTCATCATCTGTCTTGTTCTACAACTAATCAAACAATTCTTCATACATAACCACTTCATGCAAAAAGTGTCAATAATTAACTTTATTTATTAAAAAGAAATCCTTCTTCTAGTCTTGGCCCCACTCAAAATGTTTAACTCATCAGTTTTCAAAACTGAGGTGTTAACTTTTTCCACAGAACCCCTCTTGAAAAGAGCTGAACTTTCACTTTAAATGTGAAACATCTGCAAAACAAGATGGTGAAATTCTTTTTATCTCAGATATTTTTGGATACTTCTAGAGTTGTTTTTAGATGCTGTCAAAACTATAGCTGCAGGTAAACCATTTATAAACAACATATGTTGCACTTCCTTCCAAACAACATACAATGCACTTTTCTTCAAAGCAAACAGCTTAATTTAACACATCCAAACAACATATTTATTTCTAGACATTTCAAATCCACCCTTTTCCCCTTAAACCATCTTGACTTTAGGCATTTTAAAATCAATATCACCTTCAAGTTTTGGGGCTTTTTAATTTAACGTCAAGATCTGGGCTCTCTAATTCTGGACCTTTGATGTTCAATGTTTGACAATATCTGCTTTTCAGAGTGTTGATGTCAACTTTTGGACCCTACTTTTTGCCCCTTTTAATCCAAATAATGGCTTCCAGCCCTCAGCTCTTCAGCTGACACATCATTCATCTCAGCTGCATGCACTCCTGCCTGCATTAATGCCCTCCAGAAAGCAGAACGAGTAAGTTCCTGCATGTTTTTCTGGCCGTCCCTTCTCGGCCCACGACCCATGGGTTGGCCAAATGATTTTTTC
>NW_023625167.1:0-3437 GCF_014905685.2 Nematolebias whitei
AACGTTTCCACTGAACATCTGCTGCTTTTTCTATCATCTCTACTGACTTGTTGAAGCAATGATCCTGGAGGTGATTGATCCCTGCAGAGTGATCACATGACAGCAGCAAGAATCCACTGAAGAGGCTGCAAATAGAGCAACAAGAGTGAAGCAGAGAACAGGCTGAACATGAAGAAGTGGACAGAGAAATGATGAAATGAAGCATTTAGTGTTTCCATTTGAACAGAGCAGCTGGAGCTGAAGCTTTTGATTCAGAGCAACACAACAGCTCTGCTTTCAAACCTCCACACAGTTTCTGACGTCCACTCTGTCCACAGTGTTGGACGTGTCTCCGTCCACTTGTGTTTGTTCTGGACGGCCCACTGGAGCAGGATCAGAGGCTTTCTGCTACTAAGGCAACACTTTACACACACGAGGCTCTGAATGTTAGAAACCCTCTGACTAGAATACAGTTCTTCTGTGTGAGCTTTGAGCTCAAACTCTGAATTTAATTCAAACTGGAGACCAGTCCACCTCCCAGCAGCACCACTGTTGGACTGGATTCTACAGGTGGACCTAAGAAACTGGACCTTCAAATGCCTGTGACGTGCACGAACACAAAAAGAGGAAGAACATGTTCACATTGAATAAATTCTGCATAATATCCATGAATGAGTTACATGGCATGGCCGGAGTGAAACAGGAAGTGACAACAAAGAGGAAGAAGTGTTTAAAAATCTTTGTTTCTACAAGATGTGACTCTTCTTCATCTTTCTTTAATAGTGACTGTGAATAATGTGAAGAAACATCAGATTGTGTGCTCCTGTGTGTGTTAGCTGTTGTAGCAATGATGTGTTTCCATGCAGGCGTTGTCATCTCTCCGTTACTGCACATGCAAATATCTCCACAACTGTTCATGTGAGCTGCGTGAATTTATTCTGCCATACATCAGTAATGTTCTCTTTCCATGAACGCTTTTGTGTTGATCATGAAAACTGGATGTGACAGGAACTTGAAGAGAATTGATCCTGTTTCCATTAGAAAGACTCTCAGACACAGAAGCCCACAAGCAGAAATAAAACATGATGTAATGTGTCTTCATGTCCAACTGACTGAAATGTGATCAAACTATTGATTTATTCATGAAGCTTTATTTAAGCAGGCAAACCCCGTTGAGAGCACAGATCTCTCTGCATGGTCCTCCTGGGCCTGAAGGCAGCCTAACATGCATGTTTTTACACTGTGGGAGGAAACCGGAGTACCCGGGGAAAAGCCACGCAAACACGAGGAGAACATACAAAGTGCAGAGAGAAAGAGCCCCGGTCCAACCCGGGGATTGAAGCCACTGAAGCAGCTGATCCAGAGCTTTGAATGTGACGTCTATTTATGACTGAGAATCATTCTAGAGCTTATAAAAGTGTTCAAGCATCAACCAGTGGTTGTAGATTTGTTCCTTTAGGAAAGCTTTTACAAATCAAACTGTAATGATCATTTTATAAATGTTTGGGATCATGAGCTGCACAAATCTAGTGAAATGTTTAGTTTCTTATTGACACATGTTCTTTACTACAACAGGCAGATCCAGAACTTGTTCCTGTCACGTCACCTTTGACTTTGATTTCCAGTCCAACCATTAGAGTCTTATAAACTGGTTGAACGAACAGTCATTGATCAGATATTTGTTGCTGTGAAAAGAACTCAAGTGTATTTTGACTGAAGACAACAAAGTTCACCATGAAGGTTGTGTGTGTGTGTCAGCATAATATTGTCATGTGTGTAGGTTAGTGTGAACACATGAGAAGCTGAGCACAAACTAAAACATGGTGTCTGACTTCACAGTCTTCTGTCTATAGAGTGGAGTTTGTAGAAAACCAGGGAGCTCCTTCACTCCAGAGTCAGACGGTTCTGAGTGCGATCCAGTTGTGTCAGATGGGAGGGGTTGGATTGAAGAGCTGAGAGCAGAGAGGCACAGCTGATCTCTGACAACCTGCAGAGTCTGAATCAAAGAGAACATGTGAGCTGAAGTCAATAGTGTGCAGCTTCCAACAGGATGGAGGAGAACAGAAGAAGGAAGGCTTAGAGCTCCTGCTGAGGGAGCACTGGACGAGAGCTCACTTTGAAGAGTTCACAAACACCTCTCCTTTCCTCCTGTCACATAAATCAAGTGATGCAGCACATGCAGAGAGCTGCTGTCACTTGTGGCAGTGACATGAAGAAAAGTGAGCGAGACATTTTCTTCTAAATAACATCACTTCATCATTCTCCTTTCTGGCAGCAGTAAAGAGAAGCAGGTGAAGTGTGAGAAAATAAATCAACATCAAGTGTCTGAAAGTGTCCAAATAAGAGAAAAGACATGAATCATGTCCATGAAAGTAAAGAAGCTGTCTTCCTTGTTGTTGTCATCACTGCAGCATCTGAGAGCTGTGATGAAATGAAATGAAATGTAATCTGTCCTCTGGATGTTCCTGTCACTCTCTGGCTTTGTCCAAACAGCCGCTCCACTCCGTCCAGGACCAGGTCTGACGGAGCGCTGGATGTCCCACAGAGTCGTCCTCTGTCTTCACCTTCACAATCACTTCCTGCTTTCTAAACTTGGTGTGCTTCATGCTGTTCACTTGTTTCATGTTGATGAGGTTGAAGTGTTTGAAGAGAAACATTGAACAGATCCATGTTCCGCTGCTTCTGAACAATGACTCAATAAAAACAGGTTGGAGAAACACACTTTTTGTTTGGAGACAGCAGTGAGAACAGGACACTTTCCTCCTGTAGAGATCTCCGTTGGTTCAGACGTTTGACAAGTGGACAGAAAGTTACTAAATGCTTCCACTTTGCCCCACTCCCCTCTGGCAGGAGGTTGTGTAGCATCAGAGCCAGAACAAGCAGCTAAAGAACAGCTTCTTCCAGCTGCCGTCACACTCAGGAACTCTGCCACAGCCCACAACTGAATGGAACCTCGTGCACAGCTGTGACGTGCACTATCTACACTTAGACTGCACTGACATGTTCCACTGCTTCATCCCTTTATGACATCATACCTGCACTGATGGACTGCTGCTTCAAGCTCGTGTGCACATGTGTCTGTAAGGGGGGAGGGGTTACTTTTTATTGATTCTTCTGACTTTTTAATTCATGACCTAGTTTTTATTTTCTTATTTACTTCTTAAATGCTGACATAAGAGGAGCTCAGGAACTGTTTGGTTCCTCCTCATGCATGTCATGTTGTGGAATGATGAGAATCAAACTCTTGAACTCTTGAGACTTGCAACAAAGGACTGGGGCCAGAGCAGCTGCACATGTTCAGGTTGTGCAGCTGCTCTTGGAGACTGAGAACATGTCAGAACCTTTAGTTTCTGTTCTACATGCAGCACTTTGATGCTTCCATCAACTTAGAGACAAATCAAGAGGATTCAAACCTAAATATTCACATCAACAAGGGACAAACACCTCTGCTGTGTTAC
>NW_023625168.1:0-3437 GCF_014905685.2 Nematolebias whitei
GAGACTGTTGAACAAGAGATAGAGACTGTTGGGACAGACAAGAGAAAAACTGTTGGACAAGAGATAGACTGTTGGACAAGAGATAGAGTCAGAGTCAGAGTTTCTTTATTGTCATTCGCACCTCATGTGGTACATGTGGTGGAGCGAAATTATGTACACAGGGTCCCAGTTACATCCAACAATAAAATGTATAAGAAAAACAGTAATAACATCTAAGATATGAACTAAGAAAAACATCAACTAAATATGCACTAAGCACTCATAACATAAAACATTGAACATCACCACAAACATGAACATGAGTCTGTGAGCAGATGTGCACGCATGAACACATCAACATTGAAACAGATCAGCAGCAACATGAAACAGATCAGCAGCAACATGATATGGTTTTTCACAGTGATTATTCTAGTTAGAGATTCATGAGTCTAACAGCCTCAGGGTAGAAGCTGTTCCTCAGTCTAGTGGTTCTACACTTAATGCTCCTTAACCTCCTTCCTGAGGGGAGTGGGGCAAAAAGTGTGTGTGCTGGGTGGGTGGGGTCCTTCATGATGCAGGTGGCCCTCTTCCTGCATCTGGAGGTGTAGATGTCTGTGATGGTGGGGAGACTGACTCCAACAGATTTCTGTGCAGCCTTCACCACTCTCTGCAAAGCTTTTCTTTCTGCAGCTGTGCAGCCTCCATGCCACACATTGATGCTCGAGCACAGGATGCTCTCCACTGCACACCTGTAGAAGGAGGTGAGGACTGAGCTTCCCAGACCAGCTCGCCTCAGCCGTCTGAGGAAGTAGAGTCTCTGATGAGCTTTCTTGATCAGGCTGGTGGTGTTGTTGCTCCAGCTGAGGTTGTCATTCATGTGTACACCCAAGTACTTGTAGTTGGAGACCACTTCCACCGCAGATCCTCTTATGTTCAGGGGGGTGTAGGTGTTTTTGTTCCTTCTGAAGTCCACAATCATCTCCTTTGTCTTCTTCACATTGATGTGAAGGTTATTCTCTCTGCACCAGCTCTCCAGGTGTTCCACCTCTTGCCTGTAGCTGGACTCATCATTGTTTGTGATGCATCCCACCACCGCTGTATCATCTGCAAACTTTACAATGTGACAGCCTGGATGGGTAGCTGCACAATCATATGTGAGCAGAGTAAACAGGAGGGGGCTCAACACACATCCCTGAGGAGAGCCAGTGCTGAGGGTTATGGTGGAGGAGGAGAGGTTGTGGATCCTCACTAACTGTGGTCTGTTTGTTAAAAAGTCTAGTACCCAGTTGCAGATGGAGGGGCTTAGTCCTAGTGTGGATAGTTTGTCCATCAGGGTTTGGGGGATCATGGTGTTGAAGGCGGATGTGAAGTCCACAAAGAGCATACGGACGTAAGAGTTTTTCTGCTCCAGGTGGTTGAGCGCAGTGTGGACCACAGAGGAGATTGCATCCTCTGTTGATCGGTTCTCACGGTATGCGTACTGATGAGGGTCCTCGTTGATGTTGATGGTTGTTTTGATGTGAGTCATGACCAGTTTTTCGAAGCATTTAGCGACTATCGGGGTGAGGGCCACTGGCCGATAGTCATTCAGACCAGTCACTGTAGAGCTTTTTGGGACTGGGATGATGGTGGCAGTCTTCAGGCAGGTGGGAACTGTCTCCAGGGTAAGTGAGGTGTTAAAGATGTCTGCCAGCACCTCACAGAGCTGATCAGCACATTCCTTCAACACTTTTCCGGGGATGTTGTCTGGGCCAGTTGCTTTGTGCGGATTAATCCTCCTGAAGGTACTCCTTACTTCTGCTGAGGTCACGCTGAGATGCTCTTCATCCGGTGGTGAGGTGAGTCTGGTGCTGGGTGGTCTGTTCGGGTCTTCAAAGCGTGCATAGAACTTGTTGAGGGCATCAGGCAGAGATGGGTCTTTGGGACATTGTTCACTCCTTCCTTTATAATCTGTTATGCACTTAATGCCCCTCCACATGCTCCGAGGGTCTTGTGAGATGAATTGACCCTCGATCCTCTTTGCATATGTGGCCTTGGCCCTCTTAATACCAGCAACCAGCTCTTTTCTTGTCCTACTCAGCTCCTCTGAGTTTCCAGACCTGAAGGCAGTGTTCCTGGCTTCCAGCAGGGTACGCACCTCTGCATTCAGCCAAGGTTTTCTGTTTGGGTAGCTTTTAACATTTCTGATAGTGGAGACTGTTTCAGTACATGTACTAATGTAACCCAGTACTGAGGATGTGTATTGGTCAAGATCAAGCGAACCTCCATTTTCAGCAGCTTCTCTGAAAACCTGCCAGTCTGTTCGATCAAAACAATCTCTCAGTATGGGGCCACTGTCCTGGATCCAACATTTAACTTTCTTTTGAACCGGTCTGGAGCATCTCAGCGGGGGCATGTAAGCAGGAGCCAGGAAGATTGAGATGTGGTCTGACAGTCCTAGGTGGGGGCGGGGTTCGGCTTTGTATGCATCTTTTACGTTCGTGTAAACACGGTCCAGCGTGCGGTCTCCACGTGTCGGAATCGTCACATGCTGATTAAAGCTTGGGAGACAGTCCTTTAGATTCACGTGGTTAAAGTCTCCGGCTACAACGTAAAGAGCCTCGGGGTGTTTGCTCTGCAGCGAGCTGATGATATCATGTAGCTCCTGCAGTGATTCATTAGCATTAGCGTCCGGAGGAATGTAAACAACTGTGATAAAAGTCACTGTGAACTCTCGGGGTAGATAATGTGGCCGACATTTCACTGTTATTTGCTCCAAAGCCTTCGAGCATGAGCTATTTACAACAGTACAGTTCGTGGACCAACTTTTACTCACGTAAATGCACACTCCGCCCCCCCCGTGATTTCCCCGTTAGCTCGCTGCAGCGGTCCGCTCGAAAAAAAAGTCTGTCATCCAGCTGGAAGACTGAGTCCGGCGTTTCACTTGTAATCCACGTTTCTGTGAGGCAAAGCACTGCACACTTCTTCATCTCTTCTGAGGCGCCCGCTCTCAGACGAAGTAAATCCACCTTGTTGTCCAACGAGCGGACATTCGACAGAAAGAGAGACGGCATGGGGAGTTTACCGGCTTTAGCGTTAGCTCGTAGCCTCACCATAACCCCCGCCCGGCATCCTCTCCTCTTAAGCCGGGAGCAGCGCTTCCTCTTCTGCCCGCTGGAACGCCTCTGCTGCAGCTTCCAGGTAGATGACTTTAAGATCTGCATTCTGCCGAGCGTAGCTTTGAGTTTGTTGCTGATTTCTGCTATATTTCGTGGCAAATCCGCTCCTATTCTCATCAGTTCGGTTCGGCTATAGTTCACACACATAAATCGCGCAGAGTCAGGCACAGAGTCAATATCAAAACTTCTAAAAACTGGGATGGTACCGGGAGCCTGTGAAGCTGCAACTGCTCTGAGCGCGGCCATCTTGGTGTAGAGACTGTTGGACAAGAGATAGAGACTGTTGGACAAGAGATAGAA
>NW_023625169.1:0-3436 GCF_014905685.2 Nematolebias whitei
CTCGTGAATATTGTATGCATATATATCTCATATATTGTCATACTACAACTAGTGGCACGTACGTATATTGTTTCTACCACAACTGGTGGCTCGTTACGGCTCATAAATGACTGTGAATTCGTGTAAAGATTGATTTTACATGTTGGCATGAAAATTAATAGATTGTTTGCACTCGACACGCAGCTGAAGCTGCGCTTGAAGAAAAATAGCAGAGCGCAGCGTGTTGGGCTGTGATGCTCAGAAAGCTCACAGAAATACTGCAGCTAGTGATGTTTTGAAAGCTGAAATTGTGTCATCGAGTCTTGTGAAAGCTGACATTGTACGCCTGTTATGTGTAGCTAAGCTTATGAGCTGTGGGAAACGTTGATTCTGTTTAAAAGTACGGAGGTTCTGCTGAAAGACCAGGTTCTGTGGGACCGGTTCGGTTCTGTTAAGCTTGAACGAGTATTTTGAATAGATGGATAAACGTTTTAAAGACTGGATGAAGTCTCAGAACACAGTTAAGAGTTAATCGTTACAAATTTTAACAGAAAAAGTGCATTTTGACAGTTTAAAAGACGAAAAGTTGACGAATTTTAGTTCACGTGAATCTAGCATGCTGGTTGCTTTAACGCTGCGTCATTGGTTGAAAAAGACCGTGTGTAACGTTCTCATTGGATGAGGGACGTGTCAATCACGCCACCCGGAAATGAAATTCGTTTTCATAGGGAAATAAAATCTGCTTTTTAAAGCTGAAAAGCGCCTTTAAAGTGATTTTGATACGCTGGCTAAGTGCTTCGAAGCATACTCGCTGAAATTTTGCCACGTTAGAGTTTAAAATCCGTCATAAAATGATGTTTTTAAACAACGCTAGCGATGCTAATTTTAAGCTAACAGCTAACGACTGGATGAATGACGTGTCACGTCACTCCCCCATGTCGGAAAGGAGCCTTCACTACGCTTAAAATCACTAAATAAAGCTGCAAATGTCCCATAAAACTCGTGTTCATGCATAACAGTCGTGCTTGTTGAAATTACGCCACGTTTACGCTTAAATTCGTTCAGAAATGTTGATTTTAACAGAGTTTAGCCGAAGCTAACTTTAAGCTAAGCGGCTAACAACAGGATGTCAACCGAACGTCACAGGAAGTCGTCATAGACTCCTGCTGGAAAAAGCTAAACACTACCCCCTCCTGGAGAAACTTAGATCGCAGTTTCACTTCAGTTTTAGGTAAAGAGTGAAATTAAACGTTCTTTTTATTTTTCTGTAAGGCATTTTTTTTTAGTTAAAAAACTTCTTCAAAACTGAATAATCACTGTTATCTTGCATTTTAAAAAGTAAGAGGTATTTATGCAAAGAAGCATTTACCAAATAGACTTTATTCACTGATAATCCCTTAAAAGGTACAAAATAAAGTTAGGAACTTTTTAAAAATTAGAAACGGTTCAAATATTCACAGAGTTGAACAGTTTACTCATTTTGCTTGAAAGATAATACACGTTTAATTGCAAAATCACTAAATAAGAGTAAACTTATCAGGAAAAAGAGATTTTTCTGTTTAAGTTGCCACCTAAACAAATACATCTTCCTATTTAATTTTAAATAGAAGCTTTACAGGAGGACAGGAATAACAGTTTTTCTGAAGGAAGGACTGATTAATCCTGATACATCATCAACTTTTCTTTCTCTTTTCACAACTTAGTTATATGAGTAACTGTTAAAATAGCAAATTTCTGGAACAGAACGGTTTAAAAAACGCGTTAAACTGATTTGCTTTGAGACTTTTAGAAAAATTGCAGGTTTATAAAAAATTCAGTGGTTTAGAGTAAAATACACTAAAAAACAGCTTGGTAACTGATATCTGTTGAAAAATAAGCACAAAAAGTAACACTGCCAGAAGAGCATTTACTTAAATATTCATGAATTGGGGTAAAACCTGAGAAAGGTACCCACATTTGAATAAGTTGACTTATAACAGTACTTCTGTGTAAACCCAAAGCTAAAATAAGTGTGAAAACTCATTGACTCGAATACAAATATTTACCTGTAAAATATCTAAAGCTTGCAACTGTTTTTAAACAGATAAATTGCTACACAGTGAAAAACATGACAAGTGTGTTAGGGAAAGATTTTGATGCTTATGGGATAAGGGACTGTTTAAAGAACGCGTTGAAGCTTCTGACAACATCCTTATATCCATATGATAAACAGGCAGAGCGCATGAACCCAAAAGAGTTAGTGGACAATCTGAAGGAGGTTGCAGAAAGTGTGACCTCTACAGAAATTACAATGCCAAACTATGAAAAGCTGGCTAAAATTGCAATTTTGCTGAAAGAATCATTCTATACGGTTGTTGAGAAAGCTGATCACCTTGCAATAAGGTTAAACAGTGAAAAAGAGGTGGTTCAGAGAATTGAAGAACACTTCCTTCAATTTAAAAGTGAACACGAAATCCTCACAAAAAAACATTCTGAACAGATGTTTCAATCACAGCAAAATGCAAATGCAGAAATTGATTCGCTGAATAGCAAAATAGATGTGCTTAACAAAAAGCTGGAAGAACTCAGAATGGATAAACACATATTGCAACAGCTAAATATGCGTTTAGAAAGTGATTATCATACATCACAGGAACGCTTAAAAACATGTGAAGAAAAACTACGAGCGGCAACAAACAAGATTTCTGACGTGGGGCGAGTTGAAGACCGTGGACAGAGTCCAGGCCACCCACATACACCTCAGAAAGACGTTGTTACACTTCCTGCTCTTAATCCACCCTCACATAAAGTGGTAGGAACAGACCTGAACAGGCCTCCTCCACCAAACATGCAACAGAGTGCATGGCAACTTCCTCTTTCAATGGATGTTCTGTTAAAACTCTCAAAATATGTACAACGTTTTGTACCTGAACCGATGGGTTCAACTGAAACAAAAGCGTATCTCAAAGATCTGGATTTCAGATTGAGATCTCATCCTAACGCTACGGTAGAAGATAAGATCAGTCTGATACGGCTCACTTCAGACAGAGAGGTGTATGCCTTCATCGAGCGTCTACCTGATGCAACAAGAAGGGATTACAACCTTCTGTGTGAAGCTTTGATCAAAGAGTACGACCCCTGCACAGGACCTGCTGGTTTCCCAGCCGCTGACAAGGTCAAGCAGGGAAAAAATGAACATCCAAGAGTTTATTACAAAAGAATCTTCCAAGCTTATTTTGGTTACAGAAATGAAACCGGAATGGAGGAAGAAGAAAATTTTAAATTTGTTTTCAGCAAAAATCTCCACACTGACATACGCATGTCAGTACTAATTATGGCAAATTACAGAGAAAAATCCATAAATGAGATTAAACAGTGTGCAGTGAATGTATTCGAGGCACGTTCTCATGCTAAGACGCCCATAGAGGTGTTTCCTGGTGTAAAGGTTAAACCCCACTCCCTAGAAATGGAAGGAAGG
>NW_023625170.1:0-2869 GCF_014905685.2 Nematolebias whitei
AGAGAGAGAGAGAGAGAGAGAGAGAGAGAGAGAGAGAGAGAGAGAGAGAGAGAGAGAGAGAGAGAGAGAGAGAGAGAGAGAGAGAGAGAGAGAGAGAGAGAGAGAGAGAGAGAGAGAGAGAGAGAGATGTATGCATGCATGTTTGAATCAGATGTGGAGTATATTGAATTGGACTTGCACATAATTAAATTGCAATGACTCTTTCTGAATTGTGTTCAAATGGCACCCTGTATACCTGATTCATCCTCAGGTTATTTCTGCTCAAGACACGGTACAGTGTTTATAAGCTTACCTTATTGACATTTTGAAATATATCAATGTTTTCTGTGATGTTTGTTTGTATTTGCCATAAATGCTATGGCGTTGTTTTCTAGGGCCATGTCCACAATTTCAGTTTCCTGTTGAGGCGATGGAAGACATTCCTGTCCACATTGTTTTGGTAATCTTTCAGTTCTGCAATACAAATAGTAAAATACTGTGTAGGAATAGCTTTCACAAATACTTGAAACATATATTATTTTTACAGTCCTACAGAAAAGTCCAAAGGCAATACTGTGCTACTGTACTCATGGAGTAATGTATTGATTATTCAGTACTGAAGTTTTCTAGTGAGAGTAGATTTCTTACCTATTCTCATTTCGTAAAGTCCAGATGATGGATGCTACAGTGTACCTGCTCAAATTTGAATGTGCTCTTGGCCCAGCCTCCCTCATTGTTAGACCATGGTTGACCACATGGTAAACCTAAGTGGCTTGGATCTCATCAAAGATTACGGTGCTTGACCTTCCTCGTCCTCTTACACTCAGTCCTCTGGATCTGCCTTTGTTTCCAATGTTAGCATTAAGTTGCATCTACACACCTGGAAGCTTCTTAACCTCTAAAATCCTTTAGAGGCAGGACTTTGTTGAGAACCTCCTGATTCATGCTCAATAACCCAGGTAGAAAAATCCAGCAAAGTTGATGCAGGCTCTCTGGACAGGTGACTGAGATGGGGTAGAGGCAGGGCAGCCAAAAGTCCCAGGTTCAATCCCCAGTCATTACACATCTCGTGGTGTCTCTGAGCAGCACAGCCAGTCCCCAATTGCTCCCTGGGTGCCCCCAATAGCTGCCCACTTTAACACCAGGGGTGAATGGGTCAAATGCAGAGAGTCAATTTCTCCATTGTATGGGAACAGACAATGATGACAACACACATTATTATTATTAGTAGTAGTATTTCTTTTTGTTGAAACGTTTCATTTTTCATCCAAAAGACTTCATCAGTAAGAGGAACCACAACAAACGCAGTCTTATTAATAGCACCTTCACATAGTGGGTCGACCAGTTTGATGGTGCTCAGATGGTTTCTGTAGTCTGCCCTCTCCCCTGCCGACTCCTTTGAGGCAGTCATGGCCAAAGTGGTTCAAAAAGGCCATTTAAGAACAGTTATGGAGCTTTAAGCTGGTCACACACTGAGCTTTCATGCACCTGCAAGTGTTGTGATCCCAACTTAATTTAGTCAGATTTCCTTTATTTTAATTTGTGACCAGTCAATAAAAACAGACTTCTCTAAACTAACAAACTAAATAAATAAGAGGACGAATGTATTCCAGTGGTGGCCTAAAACTTCTATTTGATTTGCTCTCAATTTGTGGGAAACCTGATTATGCTTTGACCTATAAGCCCCGCAGGCAACAAGACATCTCTGTAAAATTCATTCACTTGTAATAATTGACTCGTTGGATTCATCTTGACCACCATCTGACAGATTTGTTTTATAGTAAATATAACATGTCAATGATAAATTGTAAGTATAACAAGGCAATTTTTCAAGTGGATCCAGCAGCCGTGATTTGTGTCTCATGTAAACAACCTTGATAAATGCACCCCGCCGTGTTTGTCAGCCTTTTGCTCAATCATTTTCATGCTCAGATGAAGCAATTTGTTTTTTAGAGAGCAATCTGGTGGAGTTGATTATCCAAGCTGCTGATGTCCACCTTGATAAAAATAGAAAACCCAGTCTAGCCACCCACCACTGATGCCACAGAACAACACCCAGGCTTCAGCTTCTGTTATAGAGGCTGCGATGATTGCAAAGAGGGACTTCTGTGGAAGAATGGGAGAAAACAGATTTTTAATTACTGTAATGAATCTTTCTGGGAAGGTATTTAAAGCGTGGCATTTGTGTGGTCTCAGTGAGAAGTCATTTTGGCTTTGAGCAACACGGTCATTCATCATCAGCTAAACAATGCAGACCATGGCAAAGAGAGTGATAGAAAACAGGAAAAGAGTGAGAGATTAATCCAGAGTGAAGGAGGGATACCGCATAGTTTTTAAGACCATAAAATCATGAGTTTTCCAACTCTCCTACAACCTTTTTTTAAAAATCATGAGGTTTTATAAAAAATAACTGGTACTTAGATAAAGTTTGTGAACTTTGGAAATTCTATTAATTTTCCGTCTATCCAAAAAAAGTTAGACATCTGGTTACAGTTGCTAATAATGGCGTGTCTGATCAGAAACAGAATTAAAGTAAACTGCTATTGTCTTAAAGCAGCACATTTTTAGAAAACTTTGCCTTGCTGTCAGTTTGCATTACACATTTATTTACTTAGAATCCGATTGTTGCTTAAATGTAAAAGATTAGCAGCAGCTAACCTAGATTAGCATGTCCTGTGTAACCTTGGGTTCAGGAAGTGGACACAAACGATGTGCTGTAAAAGTGTGCTATACTGCAAATTTTGGTATCAATCTATACCAAATAAATGCAGGTCCAGTATCGCAGATACAGTACTGACACCGATACAATACTTTTAAAATCCAACAATTTTTAGTCCGGTCATCTGGACAGTTTTTTTTTTTTTTTTTTTTTTTTTTTTTTTTTTTTTTT
>NW_023625170.1:2969-3436 GCF_014905685.2 Nematolebias whitei
TTTTTTTTTTTTTTTTTTTTTTTTTTTCCATTTACCCTTTATTTATACAGGTAGTCTCATTGAGCCACTATAACTCATTTTCAAGAAAGACCTGTTTTAGGGAGCAGATGGGGATTAAGGGCCTTGCTCATGGGCCCAGAGTGGGGCGAATACGGGTGGGGGCAAGTGTGGGTGCTTCACCTACCCCACCCACATTTTTGATGTTGTTGGTACCGGGATGTGAACCGGCGATCTTCCGATCACAGGCCCACCTTCTCTAACCTCTGCGCCACCATTCCACCTGTTGACAGTCATGTCAAACTGTTTCAAAACCAGCAAAGTCCTTGCTCTGATGAAGCCTTCTGGATGGAAGGTGAAACATTTCAGCACACACAAAAAAGAAACTGTCCAGATGACCTGACTGAAAATTGTTTGATTGTATACCTGGATTATTGAGCATGGACTTTGTTGATGCTTCAAAATATCCT
>NW_023625171.1:0-3436 GCF_014905685.2 Nematolebias whitei
AGGTGCATATAGTTTAAGGCCTTATGTAAAATCCCCTTCATAAGCCCTTAAACCACATAATTGCATGACATATTTGAACCAGAACGGCATCGACTGGACATCGCCCAGAGACGACCTTCGCTGGAGGAAACCTGCAATCCTGACGTTGGTCTCCACTCTTCATCCAGTGGCCGCATCTTCAGTTCAATTCAAGGGAACCCCTCTGTATGCTGATCAATCAACACCTCCATTCGTTGTGGATTTACCTTGGTGGATTATATGACTTTGTCCAATGGATTACAAACTCTGTTTCCAATGGGTTAAAGCATTGCTACAATGGAATTACCATCAACACAATGGAATTACCAAAAACATTGTGGATTACATCCTTTGACTTTTGTTTTCCTTGCTGGATTACATCAACCTCAAGGACATTCGAAGGCGTAAGTTCATGTTGGAATTCATCCCCATGGACAGGCGATGATTTCCAAAGGGGGGACTGTAGTGAACTAAGCCTCAGGTCTCAAATCTGGCCTTGAGGGCCTTCCTGGGACAAGAACTGTATTTCATTGATTTGAGTCCAGAAACACAAGATTAAGTTCATCCAGAAACTTTCTCTTGTCCTACACTGATCAATTGAAAGAACACTCTCTTTTATTATCATTACTATCTTACAAATTTCTTGATAATCAAAGTGTGTTTAGTTCAAACCATTTTTAAATGTTGAAGTGAACTACTCAATTTAAATCAACTGTGAAACAGTATTAGTGATTTTTAATCCTCATTCAAAGTGGAAATCAAGTTGGAATGTGTTACGGAGTAATTCATGCATTTTCTGATTTTCTGTCTGAAATGAGCAAGTTGTGATGTCGGTCAAATGTCAGAGTCAAACGCAAAACAAGTTGTTGGAACGAACTGTCATGTTTTTAAATCCTCTCAGACGTAAATATAGAAGCTGGCACCTGTTTTCCCCCAACTCGCCTAAACATTTCTCTCGTCTGTCTCTAAAACATCTTCAGTCTGTTCCAAAACATTCTTTCTGTTTTTCTGACTTTTAATAACCTCTTACATCACTAAAACACACCCCTGTCTGGTCGATTGACCAATCAGGAACTTCCCAAATGAACCGGAAATAGAACTCTTTAAATGTCGGCACTTCCTAGTTCCAACCAGTTGAGTCGAGTGCAGTCGAGCTCAGACGAGTTCAGTTCGGAGAGCAGTACCGAACGGAAGAAGTGCTGGAGAGATCATGAGTTCCAGACATGAGCCGGAGTTCTTCCGAGTCTCGTGGGAATTATGAAATCTTCCACATCTGAGTGGAACCTCTGACGGACTTACTCCTCTTGTGAGTCCATCGAGAGGTGAACCTGTGTCGGACGGAATACCGGCACTACTTCGGACGATTCACAGCTGTTCCTACGGAGACGCTGAAAGGGTGCGTTAAATGGAACTCCGTACCAGTGGAGACACCTGCTACAGGTAAAGAGTTGGTTTACACCACTTAAGTGTACCGAGGAGGAAGCTGGGATCTTAACGGAGCGTGCCATTCTGATACTGACACATTTCCCTCATCCATCTTTTCCTCTCCATTTAAACTTCATTTCCATCTTTAAACTCTTCTATCCTGCTAGCAAATCATTCCAGATATTTTCAGAAATGTCTGTTGTGAAGCAGGAAAATCATGACCAGTATGGTTTTCCTGACTGTAAAGCTAATTAATTAAGCTGTTGTTATTTTCAATTTTGCCAAATTAATGTAAATGTTTGATGTTAAACTTTGATTCTGTTAATAAATGACTGCATTCATTTGATGGGTCAAAGAAAATTAACGTCTCACGTTACATTTTTTAATTTCAATACACGATATTATTCAGTCCAGAAAAATGAATGAATCCGTTTAATTTATGGATAATATATCACAGATATATGTTCCTCTACACTATCATTAAAGTACTAGACTGCTTTATGAACAGAATCATTTCTGATCTTGTGAACAAACACCTTTTGAAATTAGCAGGAACTTTAATGTAAATAATTTATTTAAAAACTCTACCTGTACTTAATCATCTAACACCCATTTTCTTGTGTGTTATTCCTAGGCAATAGAAAGCGCAGATCAACAAGTGCAGCAGAGAGCTTTGTTTCTGCACATACAGAACAAGAGGAGATGAACCGGAAGCAGAGAGAGGAACACTTCCATTTTATTTGTGAGGATGCCAAAAAGGCAAGGCAAGAAGAAGCTGCGGAGAGGCAACGCCAAGCTGCAGCAGCGAGGAAGCAGGAGAAAGCCATTAGGAGGGAGGAGATGGCCTTGAGGAGAGAGGAAGCAGATGTTCGCAGAGAGGAAGCAGCATAGCGAAGGCAAGAGGCTGAACAGAGTGCTGCTTTCAGTCAGGCACTCCTTGGGGTGCTGGAATCCATTGCCCGTTCCATGGCAAACAGACATGTTTAAAAATACTTAGAGTAGATCATAGTTGATCTATAGAAATGTAGATCCTGCAAGGTAAGCCCACAAATAGCCAAACATGTAGCTTGTTAAGGTTGCATATATAATTAGTGTATAATTATTTTTTTTGTACAGGTCTTTATTTCTAATAAAAGAAACATTTTCAAGTCTTGAGCTTCCATCTGATCATCAAAAGTGAAGTGCTTACAGTGTTTTTTTACGTCAATAGTGTAGGATAAGTGAAGTAATTGTTTTTTACCTGTAACAATGCTGGTGAAGATTCTCAGTTATCCTTGACACGGCAAATCCCCCCCAAAAAATATAAAAACAAAACCACAGGACTTTTTTTTTAAAAACTGAAGACGTTTCGCTAATCATCCGAGGAGCACTCACAATTCAATGAAAAAAGGAATCTGGGATTAAAGTTATAAAGCTGTGGTGTTCTGTAAGCTTGCTGGAGATTGATCTGCATGTGTCAGTCTCCATAATACAAGCTTACGGCACACCACAGCTTTATAACTTGAATCACACTCCTCGTTTCATTAAATTGAGAAAGAGCCTCGGATGAGAAGTGATACATCTTCAGTTACAAATAAAGTCCAGGTTTTTTATTTATGTATTTTTTTTGGTTTTATCTGTAATGAGTACTGAAAAACGTAACCATAATACAGAATGTCCATGTGTTGTAAATGAACATTGCAGTGGAGTTAAAAAGGTGTAGGACTTGTGTAATCTACGTTTACAATCATCCTCATTCAGGAGGTTTTCAGTCATTGCATGTCAAACACCTCGGCCATGATGTCCATCCTGTGGATCCAGCAGCTTCTGCATCTTTTTCGTCCAAGGTCAAAAATTCTCTCCACGACTTTCACTGTGGTACAAAGGAGCACTAACTTAATATTACTTAACAGCACTTCAATCATGAAGATAATTTGTGACAGCTTAATTTAAAGAGCTGCGTGGTAAGCATAAGCTCTGAAAGAGTTGTTAAATATCAAATCAAATGTAGGTT
>NW_023625172.1:0-3436 GCF_014905685.2 Nematolebias whitei
CATTGCATTCAGTTTTTAGTCACTATTTGTTTAGTGTCCCAACTTTTTTGGAATCCGGTTTGTATGTTGAGAAACTATCAAGGTTGAAGCCGTTTAAAATAATCTGCAGTCTCACATGATATTATGAGATGTCATGCACGGGACTCTCAGCTACTGCCTCATCAAATATTAGCTCGATATTTGCACATTTTAATGAGGCATAGCCATTTTTCTGTTGGCTAATGCTAATTAGCTGTGGCGACCATCTTGATTGATTCAGTTAGTTGTTGAGGTGCAGCCATTTGATTCCTGTCAGGAAGTCTCATTAAAATCCGTCCAGTGGTTCATGAGATATTTCCAACACAGAGTTGTCCAGAATATGAGTTGCGGTCAGTCTCAGCTACGACCACACCAGGTTTTAGCTCAGTATCTATAAAACTGACTGAGTTTTGGTGAAATTGTGACAATCGTATGGAATGGTGTTGACTCTAAATATTAATAAGTGGTAGATATAATTCAAAGAATACTTCAGTAATATTTTAGTAAGAGAAACAGACACTGGGAAAATATTATCCCTCTTTGCGTAGAAGTCAAATTTATCTTTAATTTTTGTACTTTTTAACGTACTGCTGCTCAACGACTCAAACCTAAAGTCAAGCATTAAAGAATAAATTCATATTTGTTTTGTTCATAGAGCTTATAGTTGGGAGAGAAATGCCAACAACTGAACAGACGACGATAAACACAGCTGAAGATTTTTTTTTGTTCGTTTGAGTTCAAGTTTTATAAATGGGATTTTATTTGCAAAATTGATAAATAATAAAATATATATTTTTAATCATTTTAACTTCCCTTAACCTAACACAACATAAATCTGCCTCCCTGTCTAAGCTATAATTTTTGGTTCCTTGTCTTTGATACAGCTCCTGAACAAATACCTCTCGTTGCTCAGAATTTATTTGCATCGTTTTGGGACTGAATCCACTTGCCGACTGTTTTTGTGCCCTTTGGATGCAAATAACGCAGCAGAAGACATGACTTCAGACCAGATGGGAGCTGCCGTAACGTGAGGCCTCTCAGTTGCTGCGGCTCCTGAATTTCAACAAGTTTCAAGCCTCCACACGCCGTGATGTCAGCATGAGAAGCACCTAATATGCATTGTAAAGGAATTTAACCACCTACGTAATTACTCGAGCCGCTTCTTTTAAGGATTCCTTACTGGGAACAAATTCCACCTGTTAACTCCACCCGCCTAAGCGTTGCAAGGAGCGCTGCATTTTTAAGGCCTGCTGGACTGAATGTTTCCAAAAGCTGCAGAAGAGTCATGCTCTGGCAACGCTTTAAGAGCAGTCGTGACTGACGGGGTTAGTTCAGGGGGGGCTTGATGATAGATGGTGATAAATATACTTAAAATGGGAATTCGGTGAATGCAGGCTTTGATGGAAGAAGGGGAGTCGTGTTTTTATATCAGCGTACAGAGGTAAAAATCTGTCAAAGTCGTTTTCTATGCTTCCCTCCCAGCAGCGAAGGTAAACAGCAGGTGTCACATAAAAAACAGTCATCAGAACCAACGGAGCAGTTTATGTGATGCCTCATAAAGATGGCCTGATGATTCTCTGTCACTTGCTTCCTTACAAGGAGTCCACAGGCTTCAAAGTGAGGCGGAAAACAAGTGATCCTCCCCCAAAGATCAAGAGTTTTCCTTGAATTTATCTCATCCCAGCTACCTGCAATCATGTCAGAGCTCCAGAAGCTTGGAGTTCTTGGAGAGGTTCATGTCCACGATGAGTAAATCCCAATATTTATTGGTGGAAAGAGTTTTACTTGAATAATTCAATTATTTCTTCATGTTCACAGAGCGGTGAAGGGATCAGATGTTTGGTGATGAAAACAATAGTCTGCGGGAAATTAGTTGGGGGTCAAAAACAGAGAATACTGTTTATGTCTCTGTGTTTGTGCTACCAAGATGTTTCTTAACCCACTGAGCAAATTTTAAAGAAACTTCCAGAACATAATCAGTAAATGTAGATGGATCCCACAGCCAACTCGCCTTAAAATCCACCGAAACCCTGTCAGTTTTACTGATGCTGACCTCAAATGGGATGTGGTTGTAGTAGTATTCCATAAAGAATTAAGTAAATAATTCATATACCTTTTTATTTTCATTTGTATTGATTTCTTCTTCCATGATGTCTGTCTGGTAGATTTTGGACGCTGCAAACATTTGTTTTGTTGCAGTTCTAGAAAATGTCTGAATGTTATGTTATAACCCAGAGAAACAGACTGACGCTCTGGCACCATAAATGTTTCAGTAATGCAAACAGAGAACAGGTGAGAAAGGGTGATGCAGCTTCTTTTTATTTTTTATTTTTTAACATTTGTTTATCCTGACTCACATTCCTCTTCCATAACTCCCAGTAGGTCCAAAAAGGTCCCTGTAGGAAGTGAAACCTACGTCACATGCTCACTTGCCCAGTTTGCTGTCATTCTATAAGTGTCCACATGGGGGAGCTGTGAGGAGAAGCTCAAAATGTACAGTATTTTCTAACATTTAAGGATTTATTCAGGAATTAAAGGCCACTTAAAGTTCATCACCACTTTAGGTTTAAAATATATTACTGTAAATCCTACTGATGTTCTCTTGATATATGTAAGGCCCAAAAGTTCACAAAAACCTGAAAGCATTAAACAAAAGCAAATAACTGATGCGGTGCGAGGACTCATTAATAAAGTAAAATGTTTGATACGGAGTTGTTTATAACGTTGTTGTTCAACTAAAACTGTCACTTTTGATTGAACGCAGTGACTTTTGGATCTACTTTCAAGGTTCTTTATCGTCATTCGCATCACATGTGGTACACGAGGTGGAACGAAATTGTGTACTCAAGGTCCCAGTTACAACCAAAAATAGAAAAAAATATAAAGTATAAAAAAAGAAACAGTATATAAGGATCTAAGACTAAACAACGATAATGTAATATAATACGGTGAATTAAACAACAGCATGGGTCTGTTATGAGCAGATGAGTGTGAATACAGCAGCTTAAAAGCAAGAAATCAGCAGCATGGATAATCAGCAGCATGGACAAAGTCACATATCACCGATTAAAGCGGCATTGCAGTGAGTTTCCTGGTTAGGGATTCATGAGTCTAACAGCTTCAGGGTAGAAGCTGTTCTTCAGTCTAGTGGTTCTGCACTTAATGCTTCTCAACCTCCTGCCTGAGGGGAGCGGGGCAAAAAGTGTGTGTGCTGGGTGAGTGGGGTCTTTCATGATGCAGGTGGCCCTCTTCCTGCATCTGCAGGTGTGATGGTGGGGAGGCTGACCTCTTTCTGTGCAGCCTTCACTACTCTCTGCAAAGCTTTTCTTTCTGCAGCTGTGCAGCCCCCGTGCCACACGTTGATGCTGGATCACATTGATTTCAACTGTCATTGAAGCTTCTAAAACTTAATTTACAC
>NW_023625173.1:0-3435 GCF_014905685.2 Nematolebias whitei
ACCATCATGTTTACGTGACTGTTGAGTTTTAAGGACGGGTCCATTATCACCCCCAGATTAGTGACCTTTTGTTTCTCTAGCGGGGCTAGAGAGAAAAGGTCAATGTCATGGTTCATGAGTGAGCCACTGAGATGGAACAGCATGACTTCTGACTTCTTCTCATTGAAGCTTAAGAAGTTTAAAGCCATCCAGTCTCAGATGTCAGCCAGGCAGTCAAGAAGAGGCTGAATAGAGTGTGTGCCTCTGTGCCTCAAGGGGAAGTAAATTTGGCAATCATCGGCGTAGAAATGAAAGGGTATGTTGTGTTTGCGGAAGATAGCACCTAGTGGCAGCAGGTATAAAGAAAAGAGAAGGGGACCGAGGATGGACCCTTGTGGTACCCCCCAATGGAGCGCTGTCAATGCCAAACTAAAATCTTTGATATTGACACAGAAGGTTCTGTCAGAGAGGTAGGACCCAAACCATTTAAGGGCTGACCCTGTGATGCCCACCCACTGTTCCAGTCTAGAAATGAGGATCTTGTGGTCGATGGTGTCAAAAGCAGATGTAAGGTCCAATAGGACAAGCAGCACAGAATCACCTGCGTCTGTGGATATGAAAATGTCATTAAAAACCTTCAGTAGAGCAGTTTCAGTGCTATGGAGAGATTTGAAGCCAGATTGGAATAACTCTAGGATAGCGTGATCCCCCAAAAACTGTTTCAACTGAGACTCCACAATTTTTTCCAGTAGTTTAGAGGTGAATGGGAGTCTGGAGACAGGCCGGAAGTTGGACATGACTGAGGGGTCAAGGTTAGGTTTTTTCAGGAGGGGCTGGACAGCAGCATGTTTAAAAGTTTTTGGCACCACACCTGAGGATAAACTGCTATTCAGAATAGCGAGAATAAAAGGACCCAGGGTAGGAAAAACTTCCTTTAGTAGTCGAGGGGGGACCACATCAAAGGGGGAACCAGATGGCTTCATGCTGCACATTACCTGCTCCAGAGAAGACAGAGAGATGGGCTCAAAGTGGTCAAACACAGCCACACACTGAGATGGGATAGACAGATCATGAGCTGGCAGAGAAATGAGTGCCCAGGTGTTTGCCACTTTTTCTAAAAAGAAATGGAGGAAGTTTTCACACAGCTCAGTTGAGGCTTCCAGAGGTGAATGCTCACTGAGGTGTAGAACTGAGTTCAGGGTGGAGAAAAGAACTCGGGGGTTGTGGGAGTTGGAGACAATTAAATCAGAGAAGAATTTACATTTGGCAGCTTTAACGGTTTTCTGATAGTGACGCCAACTCTCCCTTAACTTTTGAAAAGAAACCTGCAGCCTGTCCTTCCTCCACCTTCGTTCAGCTCTGCGACACTGCCGCCTAACGGCTCGCGTGACGTCATTCAGCCAAGGCTCTGATCTAAGTTTCGTTTTTCTGGTTTTAAGGGGAGCAACACGGTCCAGAACATCTAAACAGGCAGAGTTGAACTGAGAGGTTAGCTCCTCAGTGGTAAGAGAGACCGGGAACTGTTCGATCCTCTCAGAATTAAAACCTTCATTAAAACGAGCAGCAGTGAAACAGTTAATGGAACGCGTACGTGCAGGAACGCACGTCTTAGCAGTATGACAAGGGGGGTGAAGTCAAATGTAATGAAGATAATATGCGTCTGATATTATCCATAATTTAAACGGATTCTTTCATTTTTCTGGACTGAGTAATATCGTGTTTTGAATATTAAATGTGGACAGAGACGTGTTTTATCTTTGACCCACCACAACAGTGAGTCGTTTAATTAGAAACGATTTAAAACACATCACACATTTACATTAATTGGCAAAATTGATTACAATAATGTAATGAACATATATCTTTCGAAATTATTCATAAATTAAACGGATTCTTTCATTTTTCTGGACTGAGTAATATCTTGCCTTGAATGATTAAATGTGACGTGAGACGTTAATTTTCTTTGACCCATCAAAATGAACGTGGTCATTTATTAACAGAATCAAAATTTAACATCAAACATTTACATTAATTTGGCAAAATTGATTACAATAACAAGCTTAATTGATGAGCTTTACAATTAGAAAACCATACGGCCATGGTATCCTCACAGCTTTACAACAGACATTTCTGAAAATATCTGGATGATTTACTGGCAAGATAGAAGAGTTTTAAAGATGGGAAATGAAGGAGTTTAAATGGAGAGGGAAAGATGGATGAGGGAATATGTCTATTATAACCAGAAACGACACGCTCCTTTGGACCCAGCTTAACCCACGGTACACTTCGCAGTTGAAGATCGACTCTTTACCTTTGCAGACGATAGTTCGGCCTCGGTGTAGAGTTCTCTTTCAACGCTTTCCAGCGTCTCCGTAAGGATAGCAGAGATCTCAGGAGTCGTGAGATCATCCCTGAACAACAGCAGCTCACCTCCCAGGTGGACTCACAGGAGCTGTGAGTCCGTCAGAGGTTCCACTCAGATGTGGAAGATTCCATAATCCCCACGAGACTCGGAACTTTGTTCTGCGTAGTTCCCGTTGTTCTCCGTTTCGAACTGCATTCTCCGTTCTACATTCTACTTGGAACTAGTAAGTGTTGACCCTTTTTAAAGAGGTCACTTCCGGTTCCTCTGAGAACTTTCTGATTGGTTTCAAGAACCAATCAGGGGTGTGGTTTTAGTGATGTAAGAGGTTATTAAAAGTCAAGGAGAAAGATTAGGTTGTTTTAAGAACAGACAGAAAGATGTTTTGAAGAAATGAGACTTTTTGGTGCCAGTTCTCCTTCTATATGTCTGAAAAAGTTAAACATGACATTTCTTTCCAGTAAACATGTTTTTGACCGAAACTTGACTTTTGACCGACTTACAACCTGCTCATTAACACACTTTTGATTATCAAGACATTTGTAAAATAGTAATGATAATAAAAAGAGAGTGTTCTTTCAATTGATCAGTGCAGGACACTTAGAAAGTCTCTGGATGAACTTAATTTTGTGTTTCTGGACTCAAATCAATGAAATAACAGTTCTTGTCCCAGGAAGGCCCTCAGGGCCAGATTTGACCTGAGGCTTAGTTCACTACAATAACACAGCTTAATTAATGACCCTTGCATGAGAAAATCATGCGGCCATGATTGTCTTTTGCAGCTTTTGAAACCAACAGACATTTCTGAAGATATCTGCACCTAATTACTGGCAAGATAGAAGTTTAAAGATGGGAAAATGAAGTTTAAATGGAGAGAGATGGATGAGGAAAAGTGTCTGTATAACCAGAACAGCACGCTCCTTTAGACGCAGCTTAACCCACGGTACACTGGCAGTTGAAGATCGACTCTTTTACCTTTCTGAAGATATTTCAGTTCCGGCGTTAAGTTCCATTTCAAGCCACCTTTCAGCGTCTCCGTAAGAACCACTGTGACTTCAGGAGTCGTGAGATCATCACAGAACAAACTTCCTCAT
>NW_023625174.1:0-3435 GCF_014905685.2 Nematolebias whitei
GTGTGTTTTGAAGAAGGTCCAATGTCTGTAAAAAGTCTGATCCAGAGTCCAGTCTAAGTGTTGTTCCTGTAATGAAAGGCGGCGGGCGATATGCATTCCTTCAAGGAATGCTAGGTCTTTATTTAGTTTACTGCTGAGATGAATGTGATGTGAAAGTTGTGGTGACACTAAAGTGCCGACATAAGGCTGATATTTTACTGATACACACTGAGGAGCTTCATGACAAACTCTGTTTTCTTCTTCTGGGCTTTCATTGAACATCAAATATTAAACATTGTGTCATTTACTTGGAAACTCTGACACACTTGATGTTCAGCTCAAAGTTCAAGTCATGACTTTCACAATAAAAGCAGAGCTGAAACTAACAGTTATTATTTATTATTACTGAATAAACTTCAATAATTAATGTGAGTGCCACCAGCCGTCACTAGTTCAACACCCAACAAGCTCTTTGTGACGCGACACGTTTCTTCAGAATAAGTCTTGAATCCAGTCATTTAGTTTTGTGACTTTACTGAACTTAAATGGAAACAAAACATCCATCCATCCATTATCTTTACCCGCTTATTCCATTTTGGGTCACGGGGGTCGCAGGTGCCCATGTCCAGCAATCACTGTGCGAGGGGCGGGGTACACCCTGGACGGGTCGCAAGTCCATCACAGGGCCACAAAGAGACAAACGAGACAAACAACCATTCACTCTCTCACTCACACCTAGGGACAATTTAGAGTTACCAATCAGCCTAACATGCATGGTTTTGGTCTGTGGGAGGAAACCGGAGCACCTAGAGAAAACCCACGCATGCACGGAGAGAACATGCAAATTCCACCCATAAAGGCCCCTGGACTGGGGTTTGAACCAAGGACCTGCTCGCTTAGAGGCAGCAGCTCTACCAGTTGCGCCACCGTGCTGCCTGGAAACAAAACAAACATATTCAAAACAAAAGGAAAGTGATGTCTAAAGACTGAGTTACTCTCGGGTGCAAGACTTCTGCCCTGCTGATGCCTTTCATGACTTTATATTACAAATTCAGCAGCCAATCAAAATGCAGCACGTAATAAGAATATATAACATACACATGTTGTTATTTATCCTGTTCTTTAACTCACTAACAAACTATTATTCACAGAAATAACTCAAACTGTAAAAATAACAAATGTTGCATGAAGTTTTCAACTCCTTTGAATAAATGGCTCTTACAATTAAAAAGTTTAGTTTGAAACATTAAAACATCTTTTAGTTGTATCAAAGTTTTTCACTGTTCAGTTTTTAAAAGTTTTGTTTTGTTTCTAAATTCACATGTTTTATTCTTTATTCAGATTGTGGAGCTGCAGTTTGTCAGAGATCAGCTGTTCTTCTCTGAGTTCAGCTCTGAAGTCCAACCCCTCCCATTTGACAGAACTGAACCTGAGTGACAACAACCTGCAGGATTCAGGAGTGAAGCAGCTGTGTGGTTTTCTGGAGAGTCCACGATGTAGACTGGAGACTCTGAGGTCAGACATGTTTATCACCTGCTGATGGAGGAGGAGGGGCAATGTTGTTGATGTGTGTGTGTTTCTCTTATATCAGTAAATTAAATATCTCATAAATCACAAAAAGATTTTTCATAAACTTTATTAAGATAATCTTTGGATGTGTCTCTAAAACTGATTTATTTTTAGAGGCAACCTGATTCAAGATGGCCGCCACAGCCAACTGACTTCAGGAAACACCAACATGACTATAACTCAGCCAGTTTGACAGATGTTGAGCTGACAGTTGTTGTGGTAGTAGCTGAGCATCATACTCAACACATACTTTGAGTGAAACACATTGTGCAACATTTTTGTCTAAAACCTTGATATAATTTGTTGGAGTCAGTCCTGTTTGTCTGTTAGCAAAATATCTCATAAACCACTGAACAGATTTCAAAGAAACTTTCAACAATTAATCTTTGGATCAGCTGAGAGGAAGAAAAATCTGCTCATAATTCATTCTTGCAAATTGAAACTCACGCAGAGTTTTATCCGTAGTTTTTTATTTGTATCTGTAAACAGACCTTCACAACAAAGATTTGTAACTTGTCTCATTATTTTTACTAACACAAATCTTTTTACACACATTCTTATCTGCACATGCACAAATAACACATTTATTTTACAAGGTTACTAAACTGATTTACAAGCACAAAATGTTTGTGAGCTGAATTTGTGCACAAATAAAAAGCCATGTGTGCAAAGAGAGATCATGTAAAGTCCACACAGAAAAGCTGGGAGGCAAACATGCACTAACCACTGCTGCCCACAGCTTCTTATGAAATGACTCAATAAAACTTGTCTACAAATGATGTGTCCAACACTTGAACAATAGAAATGATCGTTTCAGTGTGATGTGCACACATGAAGCTGTCAAATAATGCAACATGTTGAAGAAAGCAGAACAACATGTGGTAAACAAACTAAATGAGCTGCCCTGCTCTACATTTAGATTACACTTCATTCTTGGAGCTCACACACTTCACATGACATCAAGCTGACTTTTGAAACATGGAAGGTGACAACATATGTCTGCTTGTGTTAGTGAAGGAAGCAGAAGTGTTGAAGTGCAAGTTCACTTTTCACCTCATCTTCATGAGGTTGTGATGCTCGCTCAGTGGATCACCAGAGAGCTGGACTACAAAGTGAAGGGAACAGCTGTGTTGAGCTGAAAGTTCTCAGAGTCACAAACCAGCATTTCTTTGAGCCTGATCACATCACCATGGTAACAGAGACTGAACTCACTTTGATGTGAAGCTGTCAGGAAGAAGCTCCATGTGTTCACTGAATCTTTTCTTCATCACATCCCAAATATTCAAATGTGACTGAAACAGCATTAATATCTCATTCTAGTTCTACCAGCTGCTGTAAGATTTGAAACAGATTGTCAAATAAAACTCAACTCAAACTTCCAGCGTCGTACTAAAAACCAGTCAGAGCTCCACATTGAAACAATCAAATGTTGTGTTTTCATTTCTAATTTCATCAGAATACAAAGTTTATTTAGGGATGTATATTTTATTGATCATTTAATATAATAAATCTAACCTGTGGCTTCCAGTTTCAGCTCAAATGATTTCATTTGAGTCAAACTCATTTTCAATGAACTCATAATTTCAACATAAGAAATCTGAGAAATCTGCTGGAAAACTTGAACACACTCACAGGCCACATGAGACTCTTTGTGTTAAAAAGCTCCAGTAAAACCAGTAGAGTCCAAACTAAATGTTTGCATTTTACAAGACGTTACCATCAGAACCATCAATGAAACGGATCATACAGCCTCTTCAGAACATCTGGACCATCACTCTAACATTTATACAGCTGCTGATTCCATGGGACTGTTAATCCAAATATTCCTGTTCAAACTTTAATGGCTGCTCATTTTACTGGGACCCAGTATCCCAACAGAACTTCAAA
>NW_023625175.1:0-3432 GCF_014905685.2 Nematolebias whitei
TGAGCAGTGGTATGAATATAAACAGTAGTATGAATATGAACAGTAGTTTGAATATGAACAATAGTATGAATATAACCAGTAGTTGGAATATGAACAGTAGTATGTGTAATGAACATATATCTGTTGATATTATTCATAAATTAAACGGATTCTTTCATTTTTCTGGACTGAGTAATATCGTGTATTGAATAATTAAATGTGACGTGAGACGTTAATTTTCTTTGACCCATCAAAATGAATGCGGTCATTTATTAACAGAATCAAAGTTTAACATCAAACATTTACATTAATTTGGCAAAATTGATTTCAATAACACATAGCTTAATTAATTAGCTTTACAATTAGACAACCATACGGCCATGGTTTCACTTGCAGCTTTTAAACCAACAGACATTTCTGAAAATATCTGGATGATTACTGGCAGATAGAAAAGTTTTAAAGATGGGAAATGAAGGAGTTTAAATGGAGAGGAAAATGGATGAGGGAAAAGTGGATGAAGATGTAGGTCTGTAGACCAGAACGACACGCTCCTTTGGACCCAGCTTAACCCACGGTACACTTTGGTTGAGATCGACTCTTTTAGCTTTGCAGATGATAGTTTCGGCGTCGGTGTAGAGTTTCCTTTCAACTCTTTTCAGCGTCTCCGTAAGAACAGCTGAAACCTCAGGAGTCGTGAGATCATTCCAGAACAGACTTCTTCATTGTTCCTCTGAACTTCTCTCGTTCAGGAACTTCTCGTTAGAGGTCCTCCCTGGAACGTTGTTCAGCTTAGTTCTCGTTGTTCTGCTGGAACTGCATTCTGCATTCTGCATTCTGCGTGGAACTAGGAAGTGTTGAACCTTTTAAAGAGTTCACTTCCGGTTCCTCTGAGAACTTCCTGATTGGTCGAAACGAACCAACAGGGGGTGGTTTTAGTGATGTAAGAGGTTATTAAAAGTCAAGGAGAAAGATTAGGTTGTTTAAGAACAGACAGAAAGATGTTTTGAAGAAATTAGACTTTTTGGAGTCAGTCTCCTCCTATCTGTCTGAAAAAGTTAAACATGACATTTCTTTCCAGTAAACATGTAGTTGACCGAAACTTGACTTTTGACCGACTTACAACTTGCTCATTTCAGACAGAAAATCAAAATGCATAATTACTCTTGTAACAAACATTAACTTGATTTCTACTTTGAATGAGGATTAAAAATCATTTATACTGTTTCACAGTTGATTTAAAATGAGTAGTTCACTTCAACATTTAAAATGGTTTGAACTAAACACACTTTTGATTATCAAGACATTTGTAAAATAGTAATGATAATAAAAAAGAGAGTGTTCTTTCAATTAATCAGTGCAGGACACTTAGAAAGTCTCTGGATGAGCTTAATTTTGTGTTTCTGGACTCAAATCAATGAAGTAACAGTTCTTGTCCCAGGAAGGCCCTCAGGGCCAGATTTGATCTGAGGCTTAGTTCACTACACTGGTCCTCTGGACATTCACAAAAAACAAATCAACAAAAAAATGTAGAAACGTTTCGTCTCTCATCCGAAAGACTTCCTCAGTCTGAGGTGCTGTATTCAGGTCAGTCTTATAAATAGCACCTTCTCCGAGTGGATCAACCAGTTTTGCTGCTGACAACCAACACCAGCTGCTCACATGATCAAGAAGGACCATCAGCCTAACAATGGATCATTAGCACCTGATGGCTGTTTACTATTCACAGAGGGCTGAGTGATACTAGCAATCACAGCATTGTAAGAGGGGGACAGTTGAACCCGGAGGCCTCCACCCCTCCACGATTTCTTTTTACAAAGATGGCCTCCTTTACTCCTCTCTCAAACCATCGTTTCTCTCTATCCAGGATGTGAACATCTTCATCCTTGAAAGAGTGACCGCTGGCCTGGAGATGAGTGTAGACCGCAGAGTCCTGGCCTGATGATGTTGATCTTCTGTGCTGGTCCATCCTTTTGGCCAGTGGTTGTTTAGTTTCCCCGATGTAAGAACCAAGATATTACCAAGATACACAACATTACTCTGTTTGTGCCGGGGGACTGGATCTTTGGGATGAACCAGTATTTGCCGTAATGTATTTTGGGGATTAAAAGCCACTGGGACGTTATATTTAGAAAATAAACATCTCAGTTTCTCTGATACTCCCTCAACATATGGAATGACCACTGGTCTGGGTCTGGGTTCCTCCTTTTCACCTGTTGGCTGACTGGAGTCCTGTTTGGGTTTCTTCTCTGCTTTCAGGAAGGCCCAGTTAGGATATCCACATTGCTCTAGAGCCTGTCTTGTGTGGGATTTCTCCTTCTGCCTGGCTCCTGAGCTAGTGGGGATGCTGTCTGCGCTGTGATACAGAGTCCTGATGACTCCTAGCTTGTGCTCCAGTGACTCCTAACTTGTGCTCCAAAGGGTGATGGGAGTCAAACTGCAAATACTGGTCTGTGTGGGTGGGTTTGCGGTACACCTCAGTTTGCAAATGTCCTCCATCAGAGACTGAGACCTCACAGTCCAAGAAAGCCAACCTGCCATTTTTTACATCTTCTCACTTGAACTTGATGTATTTATCCACAGAGTTGATGTGGTCAGTAAAATGTTGGACTTCCTGAGATTTAATTTTAACCCAGGTGTCGTCAACATACCTGAACCAATGACTCGGTGGTGTCCCTGAAAAGGACGTCAAGGTTCTCTTTTCTACCTCCTCCATGTACAGGTTGGCAACAATAGGAGAAACCCTTACAATGCTGTGATTGCTAGTATCACTCAGCCCTCTGTGAATAGTAAACAGCCATCAGTGTGCTAATGGTCCATTGTTAGGCTGATGGTCCTTGTTGACCATGTGAGCAGCTGGTTCTGGTTGTCAGCAGCAAACTGGTTGATCCACTCTGAGAAGGTGCTATTTAAGAGACTGAGCTGAATATAGCACCTCAGACTGAGGAAGTCTTTCAGATGAGAGACGAAACGTTTCTACATTTTTTTGCTTTGTTTTGTTTTTTGTTTTTTGTGAATGTCCAGAGGACCAGATTTAACTTTTTTGGATTTTTCTGCCTGGATTATTGAGCATGCAACAGGATAGAGTCTCTGATGTGGTAAGAATCCTCCAGTGCAAATGTTGCTCACCAGCTGGTGTCCAACTGTTGCAGCCCAGTCAGATACTACCTATAGGGTGCATTCACACCAGCCCTGTTGTCCCGAACTCTAGCCCATTTGCCTTGAAAGTCCGGTTCGTTTGGGGAGGTGTGAACTTGCCATCAAACTCTGTCACGGAACAAAAAGGCGAACTCTGGCCCAGGCTAAAACCTAGGTCTCGGTCCGATAGAAGAGAACTCCAGCGCGGTTCGGGTATAGTGTGAACGTAGTCAGACCGGGCCCCGCTCCACAAGCAAGAAGTGGAGTACAGCGCAGGGCAAACAAACATGCATTTCTCTTACCTTATATGGAGCCGTC
>NW_023625176.1:0-695 GCF_014905685.2 Nematolebias whitei
ACAAGCTTGCCAATATGACTGAAAGGGATGTTTTCAATCTTGCCACTATGTCCAAAGGGATGTTTTCAAGCTTGCAAACATACCTGAAGGGATGTTTTCAAGCTAACCAATGTGACTGAAGGCATGTTTTCAAGCTTGTCCATGTTTCTGAAGCGATGTTTACAAGCTTGCCAATATGTCTGAATGGATGTTAACAAAATTGTCACTATGTCTGAAGTGATATTTTTAAGCTTGCCACTATGTCCACACGAATGTTATCAAGCTTGCAACTACGTCTGAAGAGATGTTTTCAAGCTTGAAAACTTGTCTGAGGGATGTTTTCAAGCTTGCAATTGTGACTTTATGGGATGTTTTCAAGCCTGCCACTATGTCTGAAGTGAAATTTTTAAGCTTGCGACTATGTCCAAATTGATGTTTTCACGCTTGCAAATGTGTCCGTGGGAATATTTTCTAGCTATTCAAGGTGTCTGAAGGGATGTTTACAAGTTTGCAAATGTGACTTTATGTGATGTTTTCAAGCTTCCCACCTAATCTGAAAAAATATTTTCAAGTTTGCCACTATGTCTAAAGGGATGTTTTCAAGCTTGCAAACGTGTCTGAAGGGATATTTTCAAGCTTGCCTATTTGTCAGAAGCAATGTTTTCAAGAATGTAAATTAAGTCCAAATGGATGTTTTCAAGCTTGTCCATGTTTCT
>NW_023625176.1:705-3432 GCF_014905685.2 Nematolebias whitei
TGTTTACAAGGTTGCTAATATGTCTGAAGGGATGTTTTCAAGCTTGCAAATGGGTATGAGGGAATATTTTCAAGCTTGTTCATGTTTCTGAAGGGATGTTCACAAGCTTGCCAATATGTCTGAAGGGATGTTTTCAAGCTTGCCACTATGTCCAAATTGATGTTTTCAAGCTTGCAAATGTGTCTGAGGGAATCTTTTCAAGCTTGTCCATGTGTCTGAAGGGATGTTTGCAAGCTTGCCAATATGTCTGAATGGATGTTTACAAAATTGTCACTATGTCTGAAGTAATATTTTTAAGCTTGCCACTATGTCCACACGAATGTTATCAAGCTTGCAAATACGTCTGAAGAGATGTTTTCAAGCTTGGCACTATGTCCAAATGGATGTTTTCAAGCTTGAAAACTTGTCTGAGGGATGTTTTCAAGCTTGCAATTGTGACTTTATGGGATGTTTTCAAGCCTGCCACTATGTCTGAAGTGAAATTTTTAAGCTTGCGACTATGTCCAAATTGATGTTTTCACGCTTGCAAATGTGTCCGTGGGAATATTTTCTAGCTATTCCATGTGTCTGAAGGGATGTTTACAAGCTTGCAAATGTGACTTTATGCAATGTTTTCAAGCCTGCCACTATGTCTGAAGTGAATTTTTTAAGCTTGCCACTATGTCCAAATTGATGTTTTCACGCTTGCCAATGTGTCTGAAGGGATGTTTGCAAGCTTGCCAATATGTCTGAAGGGATGTTTTCAAGCTTGCCACTATGTCCAAACAGATGTTTTCAAGCTTGCAAATGTGTCTGAGGGAATGTTTTCAAGCTTGTCCATGTTTCTGAAGGGATGTTTACAAGCTTGCCAATATGTCTGAAGGGATGTTTTTAAGCTTGCCACTATGTCCAAATGGATGTTTTCAAGCTTGCAAATGGGTATGAGGGAATCTTTGCAAGCTTGCCAATATGTCTGAAGGGATGTTTTCAAGCTTGCTACTATGTCCAAAAAGATGTTTTCAAGCTTGCAAATGTGTCTGAGGGAATCTTTTCAAGCATGTCCATGTTTCTGAAGGGATGTTTACAAGCTTGCCAATATGTCTGAATGGGATGTTTTCAAGCTTGCCACCATGTCCAAAGGGATGTTTTCAAGCTTGCAAACATGTCTGAAGCGATGTTTTCAAGCTTGCCTACTTCTCAGAAGCAATGTTTTCAAGCATGTAAATTATGTCCAAATTTATGTTTTCAAGCTTGCAAATGTGTCTGAAGGGTTGTTTTCAAGCTTGCCACTATGTCCAAACGAATGTTTTCAAGCTTGTCCATGTTTCTGAAGGGATATTTACAAGCTTGCCAATATGACTGAAAGGGATGTTTTCAATCTTGCCACTATGTCCAAAGGGATGTTTTCAAGCTTGCAAACATACCTGAAGGGATGTTTACAAGCTAACCAATGTGACTGAAGGCATGTTTTCAAGCTTGCAAATATGTCTGAGGGAATGTTTTCAAGCTTGTCCATGTTTCTGAAGCGATGTTTACAAGCTTGCCAATATGTCTGAAGGGATGTTTTCAAGCTTGCCACTATGTCCAAACAGATGTTTTCAAGCTTGCAAATGAGTATCAGGGAATATTTTCAAGCTTGTTCATGTTTCTGAAGGGATGTTTACAAGCTTGCCAATGTGTCTGATTGGATGTTTTCAAGCTTGCCACTATGTCCAAACGGATGTTTTCAAGCTTGCAAATGTGTCTGAGGGAATCTTTTCAAGCTTGTCCATGTGTCTGAAGGGATATTTGCAAGCTTGCCAATATGTCTGAAGGGATGTTTTCAAGCTAACCAATGTGACTGAAGGCATGTTTTCAAGCTTGCAAATGTGTCTGAGGGAATGGTTTCAAGCTTGTCCATGTTTCTGAAGCGATGTTTACAAGCTTGCCACTTTGTCTGAAGTGATGTTTTTTAGCTTACCACTATTTCAAAGTGATGTTTTCAAGATTGCAAACGTATCTGAATGGATGTTTTTAAGCTTGCAAATGCGATTTTATGCAATGTTTTTAAGCCTGACACAATGTCTGAAGCGTTATTTTTAAGCTTGCCACTATTTCCAAATTGATGTTTTCACGCTTGAAAATGTGTCTGTGGGGATATTTTCTAGCTTGCCAATGTGTCTGAGGAATGTTTTCAAGCTTGTCACTATGTCTGATGTGATATTTTTAAGCTTGCCAATGTGACTGAAGGGATGTTTACAAGCTTGCCACTTTGTCTGAAGTGATGTTTTTAAGCTTGCCACTCTGTCCAAAGGGATGTTTTCAAGCTTGCAAATGTGTCTTTAGGGATGTTTTCACACTTGCAAATGTGTCTGAATGGATATTTTCAAGCTTGTAAATGCGACTTTATGTAATTTTTTCCAAGTTTGAAACTATGTCTGAAGAGTAATTTTTAAGCTTGCTACTATGTCCAAATTGATGTTCTCACGCTTGCATATGTGTCTGAGGGGATATTTTGTAGCTTACCAATGTTTCTGAAGGGATGTTTACAAGCTCTCCCATATGTCTGAAGGGATGATTTCAAGCTTGTCACTCTGTCAGAAATAATGGTTTCAATCTTGCAATTGTGTCTGAAAGGGATGTTTTCAAGCTTGCCAAGGTGACTTTATGGGATGTTTTCAAGCTTGCCACATAGTCTGAAAAAATGTTTTCAAGCTTGCCACTATGTCCAAAGGGATGTTTTCAAGCTTGCAAACGTGTCTGAAGGGA
>NW_023625177.1:0-3432 GCF_014905685.2 Nematolebias whitei
CCGACCCCTCTTGAGACTTGGAGAGCGCCGACCCCTCTTGAGACTTGGAGAGCGCCGACCCCTCTTGAGACTTGAGAGCTGCAGCGGGCGGCGTGGAGACCTGGAGGGCTGCAGCAGACGGCGTGGGAGCCTGGAGATCTGCAGGCGGCGAGTCCGACGTGAGGTCTGCGGGCGGCGAGACCAGAAGAGCTGCAGCTGGAGAACCAGGAACCAGAGACGGAGCTGCAGCTGGAGAACCAGGAACCAGAGATAGAGCTGCAGCTGGAGAACCAGGAACCAGAGATAGAGCTGCAGCTGGAGAACCAGAGACCAGAGACGGAGCTGCAGCTGGTGAACCAGAGACCAGAGACGGAGCTGCAGCTGGTGAACCAGAGACCAGAGACGGAGCTGCAGCTGGAGAACCAGGAACCAGAGACAGAGCTGCAGTTGAAGAACCAGAGACCAGAGATGGAGCTGCAGCTGGAGAACCAAGAACCAGAGACAGAGCTGCAGCTGGAGAACCAGAGACCAGAGACGGAGCTGTAGCTGGAGAACCAGAGACCAGAGACGGAGCTGCAGCTGGAGAACCAGGAACCAGGGACAGAGCTGCAGCTGGAGAACCAGAGACCAGAGACGGAGCTGCAGCTGGTGAACCAGAGACCAGAGACAGAGCTTCAGCTGGAGAACCAGGAACCAGAGACGGAGCTGCAGCTGGAGAACCAGGAACCAGAGACGGAGCTGCAGCTGGAGAACCAGAGACCAGAAACGGAGCTGCAGCTGGAGAACCAGGAACCAGAGACAGAGCTGCAGCTGGAGAACCAAAGACCAGAGACGGAGCTGCAGCAGCAGGTGGTGGAGGAGCCATGAACCCCACCCTTCGCGAAGCTCTCCCCTTCTTGCGCTGGGTTCGGGGGGGACCAGCAGTTTGCCCCCCTCTCTCCGATGATTGCTTGGCCCCACCAGGTGGGGAGCGAGGAGGAGGTGGACAGCGGGATGCAGCGGCGCGGTGAGGTGAAGAGGAACGGAGAGGCTGTGAGGACCCAGGTTTAATGGCCAGGCGGGTCCCCCAAAATGGATTCCTCCTCTCCTCCGATGATTGATTGGCCCCACCAGGTGGAGAGCGAGGAGGAGGTGGGCAGTGGGGTGCAGCGGCGCGGTGAGGTGGAGAAGGACGGAGAGGCTGTGAGGACCCAGGTTTAATGGCCAGGCGGGTCCCCCAAAATGGATTCCTCCTCTCCTCCCTTTCTCTGTCTTTCTGGGCAGTTTTTTCTGCCTCACGGCAAAAATACTCAAACAGAGAAATCATCCCTCTGCTGGGTTCAGGTCCGGTGATTCTGTCACGATCCTCGAGGTTGGAACCCAATTGCAGAGAGATGAGTGAGGCAGGAGTTCAAAAACCAAAACAATTTATTTCTTTTAACAACAAAACAAAAGGCTGTCGGTGCAGCAAAACTTACTTTTGGCAGATTGGATCAGAAATAATGCAGAGCAGATCATCAGGGGGGCAGAAACCAGACAAGGCAGAAGAGGATTGTGATGTCTGTGAACATAGAACAATCACCGGACAAGGAGTGAAGGAAAGAAACGCTTTTATGTGACAGAGGGAGAGTTAGTAATGAGAGCACCTGGGCAAGTGGCTGATGAGGGACAGGTGTGAATGATAAAGACTGAGTGGAGAAGCAGACTGAGGAATGAGAGGAACATAACAGAAACAGATAAACAGAAAATCACACACAAAGCAGAACAATAAAAAATATAAAAAGCAGACAGAGACAGAAACTTGAAATAGAAGGAAATGATTAAGACTGTGGGATGATAGTTTGAAGATATAAATGTTGGTTTCTGGTTGCAGCTTGAAGGAGGTGGCAGAGGCTTGGCAGATGGGGGGGCAGCGGGGGCCGCTGACCGTGACATATATATATATATACGTACATACATACATACAGTAGTCCCTCATTTATTGTGGTGGATCCGTACCCTGAAGCCCTGTTTTAACAACATAATTACTAAATTTTGCATACTAGCTCTGCAGAACAGCAGTGGCTCGGATCCGGTCCATCTCTGTTCTATTTGGACTCAGGTCGTTTCTGCATACCTATCCTGCAGCAATGAAATCCACAAATCAGTCCTCTAAACTCCTAAACCTACTCATTTTAACAACAAGCTACATATAAGTATATACAGCTATTACATTTTACTTACCAGGCTCTGCAGTACAGAAGTGGCTCGGTTCTGGTCTGACCCGATAGATGAAAAAGTCCCGATACAGCATGTGAAGCCCACCGCTCCTTCTAGCTTGATGTGCTTGTTCTGCTGCTCCAGGAGTAAGGCTGCCTAGGATTTAGTCCACCACCTCTGTCCTGGTCCATACCAGCACCGCGTGACCAGAACCTGACTGAACCCCGCAACCATTTGTCATCTGCAGCTACCAGGATCTGGGTCACACTGAGTCCAGGTCAACTGCAGCCCAGCTAGTCAGCAGTGAAGTTACAACTTGAAGGATGAGTTAAGCTTCAGAATCAGAATCAGTTTATTATTGCCATGTCAATGAACGAGGTTCACAAACTAGGAATTTGCTTCTGTGAGAGTAGCTCTGCTGCAGCTTCCAAGATGGCCGCTAACGACCTACACCTGGCGGTCATCTCCCTGATGAGCATCGACTCCTATTTAAGGCTGCAGTCAAGACTACTCGATGCTGGAGCATTGATTCCCTCCCGGTACTAGTGCTCTCAGCCTATGTTCTCCAGTGTTTATGATACTGACCTTGTGTTTTCTATGCCAGCAGTTCCTCGTTTTGGACGAACCATTCTTGCCTTGTTCACTCGACATCCTGTCGGGCCTCATGGAAACCCTGACTTGTGGATCTTGGATCACAAAAAGCTGTGGCTGGAACTCATGCATCTTGGGACTCCTGAACTCACTCCAGTACCAACGAAGCTGTAAGACAGAAACAACAAAATCAAAACTGTTTCTCTCGTCACTTACCTTCTCTCGACCTGAACGAACTATTTCCCTCTTCCAGGAGTTCCAGTTCCAGGCCCCTGTATATATTGTAGATATCTTACTTCACTGTAAATAAATATCACTTTTTGTATCTCAGTCTTGTGTTGTTCTGGGTCTCGTTACAACTGGGTTGACCACACATACAACAGCTTCGACATAAGGTGTGAATAGTAATAAAGTAAAATAAAGTAAAAATGAAAACATTACATAAGACCTGTGTACACCCACAAATTAAGTAAAAATGAAAACATAACGTAAAACATGTGTACACCCATACAATAGAAAACAATAAAAAAGCTAAGAGAACAGTACAGATGGAGTATTCAATTATAATACAGATGTAATGTGATCAAAGCAGAAATTATGAGGTAGCATTATGAGTGTTCAGGAGTCCAACAGCAGAGGGGAAGAAACTGTTCTTATGGCGGGAGGTTCTGGTCCGAATGGACC
>NW_023625178.1:0-895 GCF_014905685.2 Nematolebias whitei
ACACAACAATACATGAAAGACTTGGAAAGACACCTTAAAAACACTTTTGCTTTCGCACAGAAAAACCTGGAAAAATCAGCTGAAGGACGCAAAGCGTACTACGACCAAAAGGCCTCTCACGAGGAACTCCAAGTGGGAGACAGGGTCTGGTACTACACGTTTGCACCCAAAACTGGGAGAAGAGAGTCCGGGACCGGAACTCTCGCCCGTAAGCTGATGCCCAGATGGACTGGACCCCATCTGATAACCGACAAAGTGTCTCCAATTATCTACCAGATAAAAATCAGTAAAGGCCAAAAAGAGCCAACTGTTAAATGGGTACATCGTAACCAGGTTAAACAACACAAGGCGTGCAATAACTCCTCAGGAGACAAAGATCTCACAAAATCTGACCTCGTGGGAATAAGGGTCATCCAAGCAGAAGATAACTAATGGATAAGAAACTTAACCATAGTTTAAATTCACAGGACCTACCCTTGACCATTACGAAGCTAAGACCTATCTCTTTGTGTTTCCATAGGACAATGATGATACCACTACTGGTAATCTTCACCCTCTTGACTCACACCCAAGAGATCAAAGCCCTCGTAATAGCGGTAAATGAGTTAGCCCTTAAGGTTGAAGCGGATTACGCTGTCGCACACCTAATGGATAGGATTTTTGCTGACATGCTTAGAGATATCAGTTCGTCGGTAGATACACTAGCCACCGGTAGGATCCCACCGTATCTAGTCTCTCTACAGATGGTGAACGACATCCTCAGCTCCGCTACGCACGAAAAAGTTACGCAAACACAGGCACACCTGGCTTACACTCTCGGTAGCGCAATCCCAATCTACGTCAATCACAAAACATTTGAAATGGCGTTCATTATCAACCTACCGATAATTCCCTC
>NW_023625178.1:995-3432 GCF_014905685.2 Nematolebias whitei
TGGCTAAAGATGCAAAAGCGGAAATAATTGGCTCTCGTTGGCTAGTGAACGCTCCTCAAAGACAGGCGATCATAGCCTACGATCAACCCGGGGCAAATAGACCTTTGGCGTTACCGGACAAAACGATGTGGATCAGTGTTCCCCAGGGAACAACCATACACATTGGTGATTTGACGCTCTATCACCTCGATCCGGAACGATGGGACGCGACTCTGGATGACTCAGAGTACCTAGGAAATATGTCTATAGACATAGATCCAGAGACTCTGGGAAGGATCCGTTTTGAAGGCACCCAAGTCGTCGACGTGGAACCAATAAACCAAGTTCTCAAGTCCCTCAGGTCCACAACTAAGAACCCGATCCAACCAATTAACTATGCGTGGTCGAGCGCGGACACATTAATCATAGCCCTGCTAATGACGATAACCCTCGTATTGTGTGGGATACTCGCATCCCTGTCCCGGGGCCAAACGTCACTCCGAGTCGACGTGGATCGCCATGCAGCGCACCTCGATATGATTATGCCTCGCGTAAGCGGGTCCGCAAAGAAGCCACTCACACGGGACAGCGCGACTGAAACTGACAACCAGGGTGAGGAGGAGCAGTGAAACGATGTTTCTAGATGCTTAGTCACTACTCTTGTCGGTGTTGAAACGTTGTTTAGTTGATTTTGGTTGTTTCTGAGGTAAGAATGTATCTTGTGTGTAAGTTAAGTTAGAGACTAAGAGGCCTTTAACCATGCCAACATGCAGTTCATTCGCTAAATTGCAATCCTTGCGGAGTCAATGTATATTATTGTTACCTTAAGTACCATAATCTACATTGGTCTCACATCGCTTAAGCCGAACCTACTCGAACAATTCTATTCGGGGGGATAGCTAATTCTTTTTGATAAGTCTCGCCATAGACTTCCAAAACATTTATGGGGAAACCAAACACCCAATCTCAAGTCGTTCGTCTACAAGACAACAGACATTTGAACCAAACTATATTTTGCCATGTAAAGCTAACTTAACCCAAGTTAGAAATGGAAAAGTAGTTTGGAACCCTTTTCTATAGGCTTAAACCCCTGTAGTTACCCTTTTCAGCATGCTCCACCCCTTAACTGGTAGTTGTAGTTGTTCCCAACCATAATAGCTTACACACCAGGTGCATATAGTTTAAGACCTTATGTAAAACCCCCTTCATAAGCCCACCTCAAACCACATAATTGCATGTCACATTGAACCAGAACGGCACAGACTGGACATCCATCTGTTCATCTACACATATACATATATACAAATATATACATATACATATATACAAACATATATACATATACATATATACATACATATACATACATATATATAGATACATATACATACATATATATACATACATATATACACATATACATACATATATATACACATATACATATATATACATATATACATATATATACATATATACATATATGTACATGTATACATATACATATATAAATATACATATATACATATATATATATATATACACATATAAATATACATATATATACACATATAAATATACATATATATACACATATAAATATACATATATATATATATATATATACGTACACATACGTATATATACATATACATATACGTACACATACGTATATATACATATACACATACGTACACATACGTATATATACATATACACATACGTACACATACGTATATATACATATACATATACGTACACATACGTATATACATATACATATACGTACACATACGTATATACACATATACATATACGTAAACATACGTATATACACATATACATATACGTACACATACGTATATACACATACATATACGTACACATACGTATATACACATACATATACGTACACATACGTATATACACATATACATATACGTACACATACGTATATACACATATACATATACGTACACATACGTATATACACATATACATATACGTACACATACGTATATACACATATACATATACGTAAACATACGTATATACACATATACATATACGTACACATACGTATATACACATACATATACGTACACATACGTATATACACATACATATACGTACACATACGTATATACACATATACATATACGTACACATACGTATATACACATATACATATACGTACACATACGTATATACATATACATATACGTACACATACGTATATACATATACATATACGTACACATACGTATATACATATACATATACGTATACATACGTACACATACGTATATACGTACACATACGTATACATACGTATATACGTACACATACGTATACATATGTATATACGTATACATACGTATACATACGTATACATACGTATATACGTATACATACGTATACATACGTATATACGTATACATACGTATACATACGTATA
>NW_023625179.1:0-991 GCF_014905685.2 Nematolebias whitei
CATTAAAACAGATTGCTTATTGGCCTGGAATGAAAAAGGATGTCAAGGACTACATAAAAGGGTGCCTGATCTGTGGCCAGTTTCAACCATCCAGACCACTTCACAGAGCACCACTGCATAGTAGAGGCATTGCATTTCCATGGTCGGACCTCCAGATCGACTGGGTCGGACCACTCACTAAGACCTCTAGAGGAAATAAATATTTTCTCACGGTAACCTGCGCGTTTACCAAATGGGTAGAATGTCTACCAGCCCCTAATGACACAGCACAAACCACTGCTATGTTATTAATGAATCATGTATTTTCAAGGTTTGGACTTCCCCTTAGGGTGAACTCAGACCAAGGTACACACTTCACAGGTGAAGTAATGAAGGAACTGTGGAAGACGCTAGGCGTCAAAGCCAACTTCCATATTGGCTACCACCCACAGGCTTCAGGCCAGGTTGAGAGAGCAAACAGGACTGTGGTGAGTATTTTGAAAAAATACGTAGCCGCAAACCACAAGGACTGGGACGTGAAACTCCCTCTGGTCCTCATGGCCATAAGGGCCACTCCACACACGTCGACTGGCATCGCTCCTTTCGAGATGATGACGGGTCGACAAATGACTCTCCCTCTGCACCTGTTGTACCAACCAGGCGATGCTGCCATGGCAACAGCCTACACTACACAACAATACATGAAAGACTTGGAAAGACACCTTAAGAACACTTTTGCTTTCGCACAGAAAAACCTGGAAAAATCAGCTGAAGGACGCAAAGCGTACTACGACCAAAAGGCCTCTTACGAGGAACTCCAAGTGGGAGACAGGGTCTGGTACTACACGTTTGCACCCAAAACTGGGAGAGTAGAGTCCGGGACCGGAACTCTCGCCCGTAAGCTGATGCCCAGATGGACTGGACCCCATCTGATAGTCGACAAAGTGTCTCCAATTATCTACCAGATAAAAATCAGTAAAGGCCAAAAAGAGCCAACTGTTAAATGGGTACA
>NW_023625179.1:1091-3432 GCF_014905685.2 Nematolebias whitei
ATAAAAATCAGTAAAGGCCAAAAAGAGCCAACTGTTAAATGGGTACATCGTAACCAGATTAAACAACACAAGGCGTGCAATAACTCCTTAGGAGAGAAAGATCTCACCAAATCTGACCTCGTGGGAACAAGGGTCATCCAAGCAGAAGATAACTAATGGATAATAAACTTAACCATAGTTTAAACTCACAGGACCTACCCTTGACCATTACGAAGCTAAGACCTATCTCTTTGTGTTTCCATAGGACAATGATGGTACCACTCCTGGTAATCGTCACCCTTTTGTGTGCCATCCAAGAAGGGCAAGCTGAGATCGTAACCCTTGGGCCCACCTCAGGCATCGCTCTGAGGGACCAACCAGGATTGTTCATCACAGACTGCCGCCTATACACTCGAAAGGTCTTCGTCCGCTTCGACCCCCAAACTGTGATCAGACAACACATCGACCTTAAAAACGAGTGGCTAAACAAACCATGGTATAAGGTATCCCTAGAAAGTGCAAAAGGAGAGATCCGGCACGTCCTAAGGCAATTACATAAATTTACTTACACCCAACAAGAGTTGGGCGGAATAGGTACAAGACAAAAGCGCAGCATCGGCGGGCTTCTGCTTGCTGCATCGTCACTAGGATCACTGTTTAGCTTAGGTTTGTCCGCATACAACACTGTCAGTATAACGTCTCTAAAACAACACGTGTCTGAAGTAGAGAATGAGGTCCCAAAAATCCGAGCATTAATGGACCTTCAACAAACTCAACTGAGACAAGTGACTGAAACAGCGAAATATACTGTTCTAGTGCTTAATACTCACACCCAAGAAATCAGAGCCCTCGTACATGCGATAAATGAATTAACTCTTAAGGTTGAAATGGATTACACTGTCGCACACCTGATGGATAGAATCTTCGCCGACATGCTTAGAGATATCAGTTCATCGGTAGACACACTAGCCACCGGTAGGATCCCACCGTATCTAGTCTCGCTACAGATGGTGAACGACATCCTCAGCTCCGCTACACGCGAAAGAGTTACGCAAACACAGGCACACCTGGCTTACACTCTCGGTAGCGCGATCCCAATCTACGTCGATCACAAGAAGTTTGAAATGGCATTCATTATCAACCTACCGATAATTCCCTCAAACGGCATATACAGACTCAGGGACGTCGTAAATGTTGGCAATTGGCACGGCGAAAACCATGTTCAAATTGACACACCAAAGATGGTTGCGTACCACGACGACAACCCCTCAGTATACCTAGCTCCAAACCTGCAGATGTGTGTTCTCACTCGGGAGATACACTATCTGTGCCCGAGCAAACCGTTTATGTGGAATAAAACCGCGGGCATATGCGGATTAACACCTATTCCGGAAAATTCTAAGTGCTCAACGACCATAACGCCGCGACACCTGGCTAAGACCGCAAAGGCCGAAATCGTTGGATCACGTTGGCTAGTGAACGCCCCCCAAAGAGATGCGATCATGGCCTACGAACAGCCTGGAGCAAATAGACCCCTGACCTTACCGGACAAAACAATGTGGATCAGTGTTCCCCAGGGAACAACCATACACATTGATGATTTGACGCTCTATCACCTTGATCCGGGACAATGGGAAATAACTCTGGACGACACAGAGTACCTAAAAAACATGACTATAGACATAGATCCCGGAACCTTGGGAAAGATCCGGTTCGAGGGTACTAAGGTCGTCGACGTGGAACCGTTAAACGGAGTTCTCAAGTCTCTCAGGTCCGAGAATAATAACCCAATCCAACCGATTGCCTATGCGTGGTCAAGTGCAGACACATTGATCGTAGCCCTGCAAATGATGATACTCCTCGTGTTATGCGGGATACTCATATCCCTGTTCCGAGGCCTCCGGTCACTCCGAGTCCAACAAGATCTCCATGCAGTGCACCTCAATGTGATTATGTCTCGCGCACGCGGGTCTAAAAAGAAACAAACAAATAAACGGGACAGCGTGACTGAATCTGGCAACCAGGGTGAGGAGAGGCAGTGAAACGATGTTTCTAGATGCTTAGTCACTACTCTTGTCGGTGTTGAAACGTTGTTTAGTTGATTTTGGTATTGTTTCTGAGGAAAGAATGAATTTTGTTGTGTAGTAAGTTAGAGACTAAGAAGCCTTTAACCATGCCAACATGCAGTTCATTCACTAAATTGCAATCTTTGCGGAGTCAATGTATATTATTGCTACCTTGAGTACCATAATCTACATTGACCTCACAACGCTTAAGCCGAACCTACTCGAACAATTCTATTCGGGGGGATAGCTAATTCTTTTTGATAAGTCTCGCCATAGACTTCCAAAACATTTATGGG
>NW_023625180.1:0-952 GCF_014905685.2 Nematolebias whitei
ACCAGGGGTATCGCATCTTCGACTGCTCTGCATAATGGTATGTCAATGCAGGACATTTGCACTGCGGCTGCATGGTCAACACCCTGCTCATTTATTCGCTTTTACCTACGTGATGTAACGGCTCGTTCCATGACACATTCTGTCCTTAGTGCTCTAACAGAATGAATATTATTGTTCTCATAGAACTCTGTTTAAGCTCACTTCTGTCTGCATGCATTACAGTGTGAGATGTTGTTATCAGTCACAAGTCGTGTCTGTGATTTTGGTTTTATTGTCACTAATCAGTTCATGACTATTGTTACCAATCAGTTCATTTGATCAATAATCAATTCATGGACAATCTGTTTATACTGTTCAGCCATGAACCAGTTGGTTCATGCCCCCCCCCCCCCCCCTCTTTTCAACTTCTTCTTCCCGTTGAAAGTTTTCCGGGGCATTCATGCTTGTCAGAACGCATAGTTACTCAACATGCGTCTGTGCATGGCACATAATTACGCGATGCGTAGTTATGCACACGGGGAGCTGAGTGACAAGACGTTTTTTGGGCAAGCTTCCGCTTCTTACTGTGTTCGAATGGACCCAGTGAGGCGAGGACCACATCCGCTTCGCCCTTAACCCATCAGCGACAGCCTTAAAGGGCGAAGCCTATATGAAATAGAACGTTGGTTACGTACTGTAACCCCAGATTCTATGAATATAGGCGTAGCCCTTTAAGCGTCGGGCCTCACTGGCTCCTAAATGGCTGAAGAAAAAGCTATTTTGGGAGCCGATTTCCCGCTCTTAACGTAATTTATACGGACCGGGTGGGGCCCACACAGCAGGTGGGCGTGGACTAAATTTTTTTCAGTGCTTATGCTCTGCATAACGGGATAAACCCATCAGCGACAGCCTTAAAGGGCTACGCCTATATTCATAGAATCTGGGGTTACGTACTGTAACCCCAGATTCTATG
>NW_023625180.1:1052-3431 GCF_014905685.2 Nematolebias whitei
TGGGAGCCGATTTCCCGCTCTTAACGTAATTTATACGGACCGGGTGGGGCCCACACAGCAGGTGGGCGTGGACTAAATTTTTTTCAGTGCTTATGCTCTGCATAACGGGATAAACCCATCAGCGACAGCCTTAAAGGGCTACGCCTATATTCATAGAATCTGGGGTTACAGTACGTAACCAACGATTTGTGTTCTCTTTATATATCTCTCTCTCTCCTCTTCTCCTATCTCCTTTCCCTTTTAACCCTTCTCCCGCTTTTCTGCTTTGTTTTCTTCTTTGTTTTTCATCCCCATGTCCATTACATCTGAAACAAACCCAAAGCAAATTTTAATAAAGTTTTATTTATATATCAAGTGGAGAATTAAGGCCAGCCATAATGCTCTGCTTGTGAAAGTAAATCTGTTGGGCATCACTTTGACACTCAGACAATAATTCTGAGTGTCACAATGACGGACAGGACAGGGGTGAACAAACAAAAGAAAAAAATCTGACTGGATAACAGTTTTTTATTTTATTTTGCAAACATTTCTTGCTCAACTGCATAAATAGTTTTAGTAGTTTGTTTTTGTCATGTTGAGTTCTCTGAATTATCAAAAATAATAGCTTCATCCAAATCATCCACATGTCTGCTAGATCCCATCCCAACAAGACTTTTTAAAGATGTATTTCCCTTAATTAATAATCACGTCTTGGATCTGCTTAATTTGTCTCTAATAAACTGTTATGTATCACAGCGCTTTAAGATTGCTGTAATTAAACCTTTACTTAAGAAATGTAACATTAACCCAGGAATCTTAGCCAATTATAGACCTATATCTAATCTAACTTTCATCTAAACAATTCTAGAGAAAATAGCTGCAGGTCAGTTATGTAGATGAACAGATGCTGGGATATATTCATCATTTAACGCGGATTCCTCATTTTTCTGGACTGAATAAAACGTGCATTGAATTTAAGGAAATGCAAACGTGAGACGTCATTTATATTTGACCCATCAAAATGAATGCGGTCATTTATTTACAGAATCAAATTTAACATCAAACATGTACATTAATTTGGCAAATTATGAAAATAACAACAAAGCAATCAATCAGAAAAATCATACGGCCATGATTTCTCCGTTGCTGCACCAACAGACATTTATAACTGTACAACTATGATCTTTTACCCACACGGATGTGAATAAGCACTTTACACAGACATTTCTCAATATCTGGGAGAATTTCTACTTCATAGGAAAGTTTAAAGATGGAAAGAAGTTTAGGGGGAGTAAAGGATGGTGTGTGAGGGAAATTAAGTGTTTTCCAGAACCGACACTCTCCATCAGAAGCCCAGCTCGCCTCGGTACGCTTGGTAGGAAACTTGACCCATTACCTCTCTGATGATAATCAGCAGATATGGTGTTCCGTTAACGCTACCGGTCCAGCGTCTCCTTAGAATGGCTGTTGCCCGTCAGAAGTAGTGGCGAGGCTCTGTTCGACACACATTCACCTCAGTGGAAAATGTTATAATCCCATGGAACTCGGGAGAGCTTTGCTGTCATGTCAGGAACTCCAACAGCACTCCATCAGAACTTTAGCTCTCGTGTAGTTTACAGAACTCCCACAGAACTCTTGAAGTCTGACAACTCTCCAACTCTGTAACTCCGTGAGTCGTAAGTCACTCTGTGAGTACCTGTGAGTCCGTCTGCATACCTGTGAGTCTGTGTAGACCAGGAAGTACTGACATTTTAAAGACTCTTTCCCGGTTCACTTTTTGGGATTTTTCATTGGTCAGAAACGACCAGAAGGGGTGTGTTTTTGTGACGTAAGAGGTTAGAGACAGCGAGAATTGTTATGAGACAGCTCAGAAATGTTCTCACAGACCGAGAGGGTTCTGTTTTGGCGTGCCTTAAGAAACAGGTGCAAAACATCTCTATTTACGTCTGAGAGGATTCTAAAACATGACAGTTTTAACATAACAACTTGTTTTTCGTTTGACTGTAACCTTGTAAACGCACACACTTGCTCATTCAAAAGCAGAAATCAGAAAAATGCATAAACTCTGCACAGCTTTTAACATGAGAATAAAACTCATTACTCAGTTAATAAAATTGATTAGTTCACTGCAACATCTAAAATGGTTTGAACTAAGACACTTTGATTATCAACATTTGTAAGATAGTAATGATAATAAAAAGAGAGTGTTCTTTTCACTTGAATCTTCAAGAGAGAAAGTCTCAGGATGGGTGAACCTGTATCTATGTATTCAAATACATGAAATGACAGCTTCTGTCCCACAAGGTTCTAAAGGTCAAGAGTTTTGACCTTAGACTTAGTTCCGACGTAGGCTTAGTCCACTACAGTCCCCCCTTTGGAAATCATCACCTGTCCATGGAG
>NW_023625181.1:0-3431 GCF_014905685.2 Nematolebias whitei
ATGCATTAAAAGCAGTGATGAGGGGTAAAATTATAGCTATATCCTCACATGAGAAGAAAACTAGAGAACAAAAACTCATAAAATTAGAAGAGGATCTGTAAAGACCACAGAGAGAACATGCAAAGTCCCCCAGGGATGACACCAGCAAACATGAGATTGTAAAACCAAAAAAAGAAATAGATGAAATAAATACGATGGAAATCCAAAAAAAGCTCCTTGTTACAAAGCAACAATACTACGAGGTAGGTGGGAAATCATTGAAACTGCTCTCATATAGGCTAAGAAAACAACAAGCGGAAAGAGCCATATATAAAATAAGAAACAATATGACAAATGAAATAGAAATTAATCCAGAGAAAATTAAGAACTGCTTTCAAAAATACTACAAACATTATATTCCCAAAACACAGACAAGCAGCGACAACCAGATCGATGCCTTTCTGGATCAGATTGATCTTCCGACGATTACTGACCAACAAAATGAGAAATTAATATCTAAAATAACAAAAGAAGAAATTCAATCAGCAATCAGGAGAACAAAAGGAGGGAAGTCTCCAGGTACCGATGGCTTTACTACAGAATGGTACAACATTATGCAAGATCAACTAATTATCAAGCTTTTATCAACATGTGACGATTCCGACACGTGGAGACCACACGCTGGACCGTGTTTACACGAACGTAAAAGATGCATACAAAGCCGAACCCCGCCCCCACCTAGGACTGTCAGACCACATCTCAATCTTCCTGGCTCCTGCTTACATGCCACCACTGAGACGCTCCAGACCGGTACAAAAGAAAGTTAAATGTTGGAGCCAGGACAGTGGCCCCATACTGAGAGATTGTTTTGACCGAACAGACTGGCAAGTTTTCAGAGAAGCTGCTGAAAATGGAGGTTCGCTTGATCTTGACCAATACACATCCTCAGTACTGGGTTACATTAGTACATGTACTGACACAGTCTCCACTATCAGAAATGTTAAAAGCTACCCAAACAGAAAACCTTGGCTGAATGCAGAGGTGCGTACCCTGCTGGAAGCCAGGAACACTGCCTTCAGGTCTGGAAACTCAGAGGAGCTGAGTAGGACAAGAAAAGAGCTGGTTGCTGGTATTAAGAGGGCCAAGGCCACATATGCAAAGAGGATCGAGGGTCAATTCATCTCACAAGACCCTCGGAGCATGTGGAGGGGCATTAAGTGCATAACAGATTATAAAGGAAGGAGTGAACAATGCCCCAAAGACCCATCTCTGCCTGATGCCCTCAACAAGTTCTATGCACGCTTTGAAGACCCGAACAGACCACCCAGCACCAGACTCACCTCACCACCGGATGAAGAGCATCTCAGCGTGACCTCAGCAGAAGTAAGGAGTACCTTCAGGAGGATTAATCCGCACAAAGCAACTGGCCCAGACAACATCCCCGGAAAAGTGTTGAAGGAATGTGCTGATCAGCTCTGTGAGGTGCTGGCAGACATCTTTAACACCTCACTTACCCTGGAGACAGTTCCCACCTGCCTGAAGACTGCCACCATCATCCCAGTCCCAAAAAGCTCTACAGTGACTGGTCTGAATGACTATCGGCCAGTGGCCCTCACCCCGATAGTCGCTAAATGCTTCGAAAAACTGGTCATGACTCACATCAAAACAACCATCAACATCAACGAGGACCCTCATCAGTACGCATACCGTGAGAACCGATCAACAGAGGATGCAATCTCCTCTGTGGTCCACACTGCGCTCAACCACCTGGAGCAGAAAAACTCTTACGTCCGTATGCTCTTTGTGGACTTCACATCCGCCTTCAACACCATGATCCCCCAAACCCTGATGGACAAACTATCCACACTAGGACTAAGCCCCTCCATTTGCAACTGGGTACTAGACTTTTTAACAAACAGACCACAGTTAGTGAGGATCCACAACCTCTCCTCCTCCACCATAACCCTCAGCACTGGCTCTCCTCAGGGATGTGTGTTGAGCCCCCTTCTGTTTACTCTGCTCACATATGATTGTGCAGCTACCCATCCAGGCTGTCACATTGTAAAGTTTGCAGATGATACAGCGGTGGTGGGATGCATCACAAACAATGATGAGTCCAGCTACAGGCAGGAGGTGGAACACCTGGAGAGCTGGTGCAGAGAGAATAACCTTCACATCAATGTGAAGAAGACAAAGGAGATGATTGTGGACTTCAGAAGGAACAAAAACACCTACACCCCCCTGAACATAAGAGGATCTGCGGTGGAAGTGGTCTCCAGCTACAAGTACTTGGGTGTACACATGAATGACAACCTCAGCTGGAGCAACAACACCACCAGCCTGATCAAGAAAGCTCATCAGAGACTCTACTTCCTCAGACGGCTGAGACGAGCTGGTCTGGGAAGCTCAGTCCTCACCTCCTTCTACAGGTGTGCAGTGGAGAGCATCCTGTGCTCGAGCATCAATGTGTGGCATGGAGGCTGCACAGCTGCAGAAAGAAAAGCTTTGCAGAGAGTGGTGAAGGCTGCACAGAAATCTGTTGGAATCAGTCTCCCCACCATCACAGACATCTACACCTCCAGATGCAGGAAGAGGGCCACCTGCATCATGAAGGACCCCACCCACCCAGCACACACACTTTTTGCCCCACTCCCCTCAGGAAGGAGGTTAAGGAGCATTAAGTGTAGAACCACTAGACTGAGGAACAGCTTCTACCCTGAGGCTGTTAGACTCATGAATCTCTAACTAGAATAATCACTGTGAAAAACCATATCATGTTGCTGCTGATCTGTTTCATGTTGCTGCTGATCTGTTTCAATGTTGATGTGTTCATGCGTGCACATCTGCTCACAGACTCATGTTCATGTTTGTGCTGATGTTCAATGTTTTATGTTATGAGTGTTTAGTGTATATTTAGTTGATGTTTTTCTTAGTTCATATCTTAGATGTTATTACTGTTTTTCTTATACATTTTATTGTTGGATGTAACTGGGACCCCGTGTACATAATTTCGCTCCACCACATGTACCACATGAGGTGCGAATGACAATAAAGAAACTCTGACTCTGACTGACTCTGACTCTAATTCCAACATTAATGAAAACGTTCAACTGGGTTCTGGAAAACAAACCCCCCCCCCCCCCCATGGAGAGAAGCAATGATTACAGTCATACCTAAGGAAGGTAAAGATAATTTGTAATGTGGGAGTTATCGTCCCATAAGTCTGCTAAATAATGATTGTAAACTTTTCACCTCCGTATTGTCTAAAAGGATAGAAGTGATATTACCGATTTTAATACATAAGGACCAGACTGGCTTTGTCAGACAAAGACAAACCCAAGACAATATTAGAAAAACACTGCACATTATGAGACACGTCACACAGCAACGACAAGAGGCACTGATATTAAGTTTAGATGCAGAGAAAGCATTTGATTCAGTGAGGTGGTCCT
>NW_023625182.1:0-1710 GCF_014905685.2 Nematolebias whitei
ACATTGTACGTGGATGGATGTTCATTCCACCACGAGAAAGTCTGCAAAGCAGGTGTTGGAGGAGTTCTCCTCCAAGACCTGGAACAGGTCACATTTGGCTATAAATTGGGCTCTCAGTCTTCTCAGTACGCTGAGATAGCTGCAATCCTAATAGGCCTACAGATGGCAGTGGAACGCTCCATCCAGACGCTAGTCATCTGCACTGACTCTAACTATGCTCGACTCAGTTTCTTGTGTCATCTCGCTCTGTGGAAACAGAACGGTTTGCTCACAAGCAACAAGAAGGTGGTAAAACACAAAGAGCTTTTCATGACATGTGATCACTTAGTGACATCGCATGATCTACAGATCTTCTGGAAGAAAGTTCCAGGACACTCTAGAGTCCCAGGCGATGACAAGTACTACAATGACCTTGCAGACTCCCTGGCCAAGGAAGGAGCCGTTGACGGACCCTCGTGGTCCGTTGACCCCTCCTGGCTACTCAACACTCAGTCGTCACAAGCTACAACTGAGGTAATGGCAGTCACACGTGCACAAGCTGCAGCTAAACCTGCTGATAACACAGTTTCTGTGCGCCCAATGCTGACTGACCCAGACATCATCCAACTTCAGAAGTTGGATCCTGCAATTGACTCGATGATGCTGTATCTGACTGACCCAGACAAATACACTCCATCGAAAGACGAGCTGGATTCCAATCCAGTCCTCAAAGTCCTCTTTCAGCTGCGCAAACAGCTAAAACTACTCAAGGGCATCCTAACTTCCGTCCGCCATTATCTGCTATTTAGAAATTAAATAGTAGATGTAAATGTTTAGGTGGTAAAATAAAATCAGAAAATCTCTTTTTCCTGATAAGCTTTACTCTTATTTAGTGATTTATCAATTAAACGTGCGTTATCTTCTAGCAAAATGAGTAAACTATTCAACTCTGTGAATATTTGTAACTGTATCTTATTTAAAAGTTTCTAAATTTTTATTATGTACCTATTTTTCAAGGATTTATCAGTGAATAAAAATTTGTTTGGTAAAAGCCCTTTGCATAAATACCTTCATAACTTTTAAAATGCAGATAACAGTGTTTATCCAGCTTAGAGGAAGTTTGTTAACTCAAAAATTGCCTTTCAGGAAAATAAAAACGTTAAATGTCACTCTTAACCTAAAAACGAAGTGAAAACCTGTGATCCCACGTCTTCTCCACAAGATGTCAGCAGATCCTCAACAATTTTAACTCAGGCACTGTTTGTGTCGTCCACTAGGGGCGCTATAACTTCCTGTGGCGTCCGGTCGTTAGCTTGTTAGCTAAAATTAGCATCGGCTTGCTTCGGTGAAAACCAACACTTCTGAACGGATTTTTTACACAAACGTGGCAAAATTTTTTCAATCAGACCTTATATCATGAAACATGAGTTTTGTGGAACAAAATTGCAGCCGTATTTAGAGAATTTAAGCACGGTAAAGCTCATTTCCGACTTGGGGGAAGTGACGTGACACGTCATCCATCCGGTCATTAGCTTGTTAGCTTAAAATTTAGCATCGCTAGCGTAGTTCAAAAGCACCATTTTATGACGGTCTTTAAACTCAAACGTGGCGAACTTTCAGCGAATATGTTTCGAAGAATGTAAACAGCGTTTCAGAACACAGCTTTAATGCGCTTTCCAGCGTTAAAAAGCAGATTTTATTCCCTATGAAAACGAATTTCATTTCCGGGTG
>NW_023625182.1:1720-3430 GCF_014905685.2 Nematolebias whitei
ACATTGTACGTGGATGGATGTTCATTCCACCACGAGAAAGTCTGCAAAGCAGGTGTTGGAGGAGTTCTCCTCCAAGACCTGGAACAGGTCACATTTGGCTATAAATTGGGCTCTCAGTCTTCTCAGTACGCTGAGATAGCTGCAATCCTAATAGGCCTACAGATGGCAGTGGAACGCTCCATCCAGACGCTAGTCATCTGCACTGACTCTAACTATGCTCGACTCAGTTTCTTGTGTCATCTCGCTCTGTGGAAACAGAACGGTTTGCTCACAAGCAACAAGAAGGTGGTAAAACACAAAGAGCTTTTCATGACATGTGATCACTTAGTGACATCGCATGATCTACAGATCTTCTGGAAGAAAGTTCCAGGACACTCTAGAGTCCCAGGCGATGACAAGTACTACAATGACCTTGCAGACTCCCTGGCCAAGGAAGGAGCCGTTGACGGACCCTCGTGGTCCGTTGACCCCTCCTGGCTACTCAACACTCAGTCGTCACAAGCTACAACTGAGGTAATGGCAGTCACACGTGCACAAGCTGCAGCTAAACCTGCTGATAACACAGTTTCTGTGCGCCCAATGCTGACTGACCCAGACATCATCCAACTTCAGAAGTTGGATCCTGCAATTGACTCGATGATGCTGTATCTGACTGACCCAGACAAATACACTCCATCGAAAGACGAGCTGGATTCCAATCCAGTCCTCAAAGTCCTCTTTCAGCTGCGCAAACAGCTAAAACTACTCAAGGGCATCCTAACTTCCGTCCGCCATTATCTGCTATTTAGAAATTAAATAGTAGATGTAAATGTTTAGGTGGTAAAATAAAATCAGAAAATCTCTTTTTCCTGATAAGCTTTACTCTTATTTAGTGATTTATCAATTAAACGTGCGTTATCTTCTAGCAAAATGAGTAAACTATTCAACTCTGTGAATATTTGTAACTGTATCTTATTTAAAAGTTTCTAAATTTTTATTATGTACCTATTTTTCAAGGATTTATCAGTGAATAAAAATTTGTTTGGTAAAAGCCCTTTGCATAAATACCTTCATAACTTTTAAAATGCAGATAACAGTGTTTATCCAGCTTAGAGGAAGTTTGTTAACTCAAAAATTGCCTTTCAGGAAAATAAAAACGTTAAATGTCACTCTTAACCTAAAAACGAAGTGAAAACCTGTGATCCCACGTCTTCTCCACAAGATGTCAGCAGATCCTCAACAATTTTAACTCAGGCACTGTTTGTGTCGTCCACTAGGGGCGCTATAACTTCCTGTGGCGTCCGGTCGTTAGCTTGTTAGCTAAAATTAGCATCGGCTTGCTTCGGTGAAAACCAACACTTCTGAACGGATTTTTTACACAAACGTGGCAAAATTTTTTCAATCAGACCTTATATCATGAAACATGAGTTTTGTGGAACAAAATTGCAGCCGTATTTAGAGAATTTAAGCACGGTAAAGCTCATTTCCGACTTGGGGGAAGTGACGTGACACGTCATCCATCCGGTCATTAGCTTGTTAGCTTAAAATTTAGCATCGCTAGCGTAGTTCAAAAGCACCATTTTATGACGGTCTTTAAACTCAAACGTGGCGAACTTTCAGCGAATATGTTTCGAAGAATGTAAACAGCGTTTCAGAACACAGCTTTAATGCGCTTTCCAGCGTTAAAAAGCAGATTTTATTCCCTATGAAAACGAATTTCATTTCCGGGTG
>NW_023625183.1:0-3430 GCF_014905685.2 Nematolebias whitei
CGTCCCCCTCGGAAGTCCTCGTGGGCCGGCTACCAGCTCTCAAGATTCACCGATGGGCCTGGAGGTCTGGTTCTGCTCCGGTTTTGGTCCAATTCAGTGGGTTCTGTGCAGCTCTCTGCATCCGCTGGGCACGGAAATCACTGTAATAAGCACCAACCTTTTTCTGATCAGATCAAAACTTTCCCTCTAGTATTTCAGCAGACAATAACGGGGCTTCTGGGCAGGGCATTGTTGGCTTCTGGGAAATATAGTCGTTATGAGGTGGTATACAGTGTAGGTTTATTGATCGAAAACTCAAAAATAGCGAAGTATCAAGGGACTACTGTATATCCCATTGGTGTCAGAAGCATATGTAATGTGTGTGTGCATGTGTGGGGAGACACTGATGGGGTGTCTGGGGGTCCTCCCCCAGAAAATTTTGAATAAAGTAGATAACATTTCCTGCATTTTAATGGGTAGTTAAACATCTACGTTACAACTGCCAGCACTAACGTAGTCCTAAGCTAGCGCACAACACAGAGGTGTCTACCCCTCCTCCTCCCACCCCGTCAACAAAAAACCCAAAGAAATGAGCACCCTGCCAAGGCAAGTGACCGAGGAGAGAAGCACTGCATGTGTACTGAGTTGTTGTAGGTAACCAGGAAAACCCAGAGTGGATTTTTAGTGGTTTGAGTATTCTCCTATTAATCAGTAGGATAATAGGATTAGTTCACGAAGAAATAAAAACAGCGCTGCGTGAACTAATATTTCATGGTAAATGTTGAAGGGTCTGAACAAAAATCTTTAAAATGTGAGGGGGACACATCCCCTTAACACATAATTGTTGTGACGCCTATGATATACCCCTTCCTCGGAGACCCACTTCAAAGGATTTGAACTTTTGCTCTAATTCACTAACCATCAGGGTTATTCAAGGACTGCTAGCGCCAGACTCGTCTCTCCATCCGAGGATAGAAAAATACCTACCTCAGGAATTGGCAATTACCAAGAACTCAGAAGAAAACCTTGGATGATTTGTAATGTTCATGTTTCATCATCATTAACTGGAGCAGACTGAGTGACTCAGGCTTTAACAATCAAACTGGTGCCAAAAACAAGAAGAGAATTTCTTTAGCCAAGAAACACAATGTGTTATGAAAAGTCTTTTCTCTTAGCCGATTATCTTTTCTTTCTGTTCCACTCAGATCCGAAACACTATCGAGAACAGCTTTGTGGGCTGGGAATTGGAGGAAGTCCTTCTACTGGACATGTCTGTAGACGATGGAGATTCCAAGATCCAGAACCAGCTGAAGAAGCTCCAGAGCCCCATCATCCTTCTGTACTGTACGAAAGAGGAAGCCAACACCATCTTTGAGGTGGCCCACTCTGTTGGGATCACTGGTTATGGCTTCACTTGGATTGTCCCCTCGCTGGTTGCTGGAGACACTGATGTAGTGCCTGCAGAGTTCCCCACAGGTAGGAAATCTGAGACGAACTCAAAGTCAGTATTTTATTAAACAATCCCAATTTTTGTCTTTCTATGTTTTTCTGTTTTTGTGTGTATCTGGATTTGAATTACATTAGTTTAGTAAAAGTCTAATTCAGAACAAGCTGAAAAAATGTCCTGATGTGTGAGAAAACACAATGTCAAGATTTTATAACAATTCTAGTTTTAAAATTCAAATTTAAACTTTGAGTGGATGGAGAAAAGTTTCAGGAGTGATTTGTGACAAAAGAGTGTCAGCAAAGGTGCAAGGACAAGTTTACAAACAGTGGTGAGACCAGCTATGTTGTACGGTCTGGAGATAGAGACATGGACAAAAAGATAGGAGAAAGATCTGGAAGTAGCAGAAATGAAGATGTTGAGGTTCTCCTTAGGAGTGACAAGGAAGATAAGATTAGGAATGAGATCATCAGAGTTACAGCACAGGTTGAACAACTGGGAGATAAAGTTAGAGAGGCCAGACTGAGATGGATTGGACATGTCCAGATTCAAGGCTTCAAGGTTTCAAGGTTCTGTCATTCACACCCCATGTGGTACACGTGGTGGAACAAAATTGTGTAAACAAGGTCCCAGTTACAAACAATAAAATGTAAAAGAAAAACAGTAATATGGTCTAAGATATGAACTAAGAGAAACTAAGTAATACATTAAGCACTAGTAGCATAAAAGCATTACGTCAAACAGCAGCACAAACGTGTGTGAGCAGATGAGCACGAATGAACACAGCAACATGAAACAGATCAGCAGCAACATGAAACAGATCAGCAGCAACATGAAACAGATCAGCAGCAACATGTGCTTTTTCACAGTGATTATCCTGATTAGAGATTCATGAGTCAAACAGCTTCAGGGTAGAAGCTGTTCCTCAGTCTAGTGGTTCTACACTTAATGCTCCTTAACCTCCTTCCTGAGGGGTGCAGGGCAAAAAGTGTATGTGCTGGGTGAGTGGGGTCCTTCATGATGCAGGTGGCCCTCTTCCTGCATTTAGAGGTGTAGAGGTCTGTGATAGTGGGGAGGCTGACTCCAGACTTCTGCGCAGCCTTCACCACTCTCAGAGGAGGGACAGTGGGTATACTGGTAGAAGGATGTTAGAAATGCAGCTGCCAGGAAAAAGACAAAGGAGATATATGGATGCAGTAAGAGAGGACAGAGGTAGTTGGAGTGAGGACAGAGGATGCAAAGATGGAGGAAGATGACTCGCTGTGGAGATGCCTGAAGAGGGAACAGCTGAAAGAAGAAACGGTTTTGTTTTCAATTAACTTTGGACTTTATAGTGTTACATGTTCATTCAACTTTTATTTAGACAGGTAAATCCCATTGAGCCTCAAGGACTCATTTGCAAGAGAGACCTGATTTCAACAAAAGAATGATGACAACAATGGACAACAGTGACAACAATAAACGGTTATAAAAAGTCATACAAATACAATGTGGATTCAAGAATTAAAGTTAACTATTGTGGTGATTAAAATGCTATAGCAGGTCACAAGTTTAAAAGAGTATGTGGGTTTGACAAAGAAAAACACAAATCTGGAAGTATATATTTGCCAGTTTGAATCAGGGAGAGTGTGTTTAAGAAAAGTAAATAACTAATCAGGTTGTGGTCTAGTGACAAGAACCGGTTTTGGATCAGCACAACGCCATTACACAGGAATGGTTTAAATATGTTTATTAAAAACATGTCGCTTCTGGTCAAGGTTTGGGTCCTTGGGCCAGTCCGATCTGTCAAGACAAGAGTTAGTGGACTGGTTCTTGGAGCAGAAGATGTTGAGAGGTTCTGTGGTAAACACCAACCTTCTGTCTTGATGGTTTGACTAGAGTTGTAGTCTCATTGTTGCCAGTGACGTCACTTAGGGAGAGTGAACTACAGCAGCAGAGTGGGCCAGGCTTGTTAAGAGTACAAAAAGGAGAATCCAGGTTTGTGGTCCAGTAGACGTAGCAAGGATC
>NW_023625184.1:0-3429 GCF_014905685.2 Nematolebias whitei
CCTGAAACTTATTTTTCTCTCATCGGAGCATGACTGAAATCTGCTCTCTGACTTGTGTTGGTGCTCTATTTATATGTGAGCTGCTTATAAACACAAATACTAACCGAGGATTCCAGCGTTGACAAAATGGACCAGGCTGAAGTACTCCAGCAGATCATTCTGGATGGGAGTGCCTGAGATCAGAACCCTCCTCTGACCCCCCATGGCGTTCAGAGCCTGGTACGTCTGGTTGTCGGAGTTCTTCAGCCGATGACCCTGCAGCATTCAGTTATGGATCAGTCATCAGGACTTTAGAACCTTTCATGTCCAAGCCGAGGGGAAACGTATAATACCTCATCACAGATAATAAGGCCAACTTTGCCTCGGTGCAGGACCTCAGTATGCAGTCGAAACGTCTCATATGAAATGATCAGGATCGGGGTTGGAACTCTTAAACCGTACTGAGAGATAAAGTTCACTAGAAACAATAAAAACAAGTAAAAACCTTCAGACATAAACACCAACAACATCAACTGATACTAGAAAACAAGTGTGGAAAAACATTTCCTGAGTGTTAAACTACATTTCTGAAGAAACAAATAACGGTGAAGACCGAGTCCAGATGTAAGCCAGGCTGGTTACCAACTCAAACCTACCAAGACATGGCTATTCATCTAAACCAACAGGCCCAGCAGAGGGAGCATCAGTCTGAGAAGCAGCCATGAAGCCCCATGGTAACTATGGAAGAGCCACAGAGATTCACAGCTCAGGGGGGTCAGAGGGTGGAAAGACGAATGGAGCTAAAAACAGGACAATCCTAAAAGAAAACCTGGTAGAGGCTGTAAACCAGAGGTCCACGAGCCTGGTCCTGATGGACCGCTGCCGTGCATGTTTTAGCCTTTTCCCTGCTTCAGTACACCTGATTCAAATAACTGAATCATCTGCTCAGAAGGTCATCAGGTCCAGCAGCAGCCTGTCAATGACTCAGGCATTTCAGTCAGGTGTGTTGAAGCAGGCAAACATGTAAAACATGCACAACAGTGGACCACGGTTAGTCTGCTGTACGACTTGAGACCGGGGTGGGGGGTTACCTTCCAGCAGGACAACTTAAACATCCAGCCAGTTCTACAATAGAATGGGTCAGATCAAAGCATATACATGTGTTAGAATGGCCTAGTCAGAATCCAGAACCAACAGAGCATCTGTGGTAAGACCTGAACCCTGCTGTTCAGAGGACTCTCTCCATCCAATCGGACTGAGCTGCAGCTGTTACACAGAAGAATGGGACTACCTCTGTAAGCCATCATTTCACAGATGATACCCTCTCAGGTTATAACAGTTTTAAGTTTGCTGATGATAATCATCCAGGAACAGAACAGGTCACCTAGTTGCTTATCGATCTCCTCCTTTGAGCCTCCCTCAATAGCCACTGGTGACAGGCGGTCTCCCAGCCACTTTGCCACTTCATTGTACCAGTTACGAACGAGGCTAGAAGGTGAAACCACAATGGCCTTGTCTATCTCGGGTTTGGCGTCAGGGCTTTGGCGTAGTAAAGTCCACATGAGGGTGATGCACTGCAGAGTCTTTCCCAGGCCCATCTCGTCAGCCATGATGCAGCCGTATGATCCCGGGATGCGTCTGCCCGTCACGCACTCCCACAGAAACTTCACTCCCTGAAAAAAAATCCAATGCCGTTTTACAAAAACAAGGAAAACGCCATCAACTTTGATTAGTAACTCTTTTTAGTTTAGGGAACACAAATGTCTAATGTCTGCTTTTTAACGTGCATATTAATGACATATCTATTAAATACTAGAGCCCGACCAATATATCGGTAGGGCTGATATTTTAGGCCAATATAGACGTTTGAGGACATACTGGTGTGATAATTGTCCCATTATGTGCCAATATATAAACACTTCTAATCTTCACCCCCATAATTGTACAATGTATACAGCAGAGGGTGCATGCAGACTACAGTACTTTCAAGTCAGAGTCATGTACTTGTAACTTTAACTTTCAGCACAGCCAAAGCAAGGAACAACTAAATACTGTGTATTTGTGTATTTTGCTGAACAGAGCATGGTACTGGTATTTTAACTGATCTGTAAAATAAATGTAAAAAATCAAGAATAAATTATTTTCAATCCTCCAACCCGTTTGTCATTAGCTACGTGCCTCTCAAGTTAGTAAGCTAACATTTAGATAACCTAGCATAGGCTATTGCCTTGTAAAATTTTATCCAGAGCAATAAATCTAATATAGAGAGGTAAAATAGGTAAAATATATATCAGTGTTAGTAATGTTATCTTTGTCGTCCTCAATGAAATGCATGGTTTGTCTGAAATCTTAACTTCTCTGCAAAGTAAACAACAACAACAAAAAAATGCTGCTGCAGTCAAATCTAACACGAGACTGACTGTTAACACAAAGGGTGTTTCTTTGTTTAATTTATATTTTTGTAACACACTTGATAACTTTATGGTGAATAATGGAGGATAGAAAATGTGAATGCATATTAGGAAGACTGTTTCAAGACTTCAAGCAGGTTTAAAAGTAGCTGTTTAACTTAGATTCTTGGGGGTGGACAGAGTTCAAACATTTCCAGTCAGTATATCTGTTATCAGCATTAGCTTTCCTCTCCAAATATCAATATCGGCGATAGCCAACATTTCCATATTGATCAGACTCTATTAAATACCCTGAAAGAACCCAATTCTACAATGATTGAACTGTTATTTACAATTTTTAAATTGCCCTACCGGAGGACTCCTGAAACAGCTAACAGAAAAGCAGTCTCCATCCCAGGCCATGCTCGGTTTGGGTGGAGACTTGCTGATCTGGACTGAGAATACTGTTGAGTGGTGGAAGGAGCACTTTGAGGATCTCCTTAACCCGTCCACCATGTCCACCTTTGATGAGGTAGAATCTGAGGACTCGGGGGAAGACAAGTCCATTACCAAGGCAGAAGTCACCAAGGTAGCCAAGAAGCTCCTCGGTGGATGAGATTCGTGCTGAGATTCTGAATACTCTGGACCTTGTGGGTCTGTAATTGTTGACACAGCTCTTCCATGTCACATGGAGAACTGGAACAACTCTTGCGTAGTGGATGGAGGTGGTTCCTATTTTTAAGAAGGGGAACAGAGTGCGTTCCCACTACTGAGGGATCACACTTCTCAGCCTCCCTGGGAACGTTTACTCCAGGTTGTTCGAGGGAAATGGAAAAATCCTGAATGAACAGTTTGTAGGGATGGTTCAGACCTTTTGTAGTGGTGTTCCATGTCAAAGTTACAAACAGTTAATATCCGACTTGTAGTGGATAACTTATTTTTCTTAGTTTGAAGAAAGAGCCAACAACAGCCACTCTGAGCCATTTCACAGTTACATGATTATTCCAGCAGAAATATCTGTTACTCCTGCAGGAAGCTCCCCTATATATATATATATATA
>NW_023625185.1:0-3429 GCF_014905685.2 Nematolebias whitei
GGAAGGCCCTCAGGGTCAGGACTTGACCTGAGGCTTAGTTCACTACATATCTGATCAAGATACTCAGAGCTCTTTACACTACAATCTGTGCCTCATTTACCCATTCATACAGCACTCTACTAGATCTCTAGAAAGCTAATTGAACAAATCATTCTAAAGAGACTAATCAGAGCTTTAGATCACATTCATACACCGATACATTAGAGGCGATGAGGGGTTCAGTGTCTTGTCCATGGACACTTCGGCATGTAACTGTTGGTGGATTCAAACCCCAACTCTTGCATTGGCGGATGACTGCTCTAATCACTCAGCCACAGCCGCCTCCCCAGACTGTGACTCGCCTTGTGGAACTGATTGATGAAGCTTTAGCAAAGTAAGCTAAAAGGCAGAGAGAGTCCTTTAAGTTACGGTTTACTGGATGAAAGTAATAAAGGACACTGCTCATCTCCTATTTTTTTTTATCTGCAGGATTAACAACAGTTTTGAGATAATGGAGGTGTTTTCACCCTGGAGTCTCTGAAAGGTAAAACACAGAGAGATGATTTTTATAATTGTCTGCTGTCATCGAGAGAATGAAGCTACTGTGGAGTAAAGTTGACAATGTCACAACGGACAGATCACCAAATTTAACCGGAAAACATGTCGGGCTGCTGACAAGAATCCAGGATAAAGTGAAAGGAAAACCTTGACCAGAATATCCTGATGCATGCTCAATAATCCAACCAGAATGTTATTTTTCATCCATCAGGAATCGCAGTAAGTCATGCTTTGTGTGTGCGGTTGTGAAACTTAATTGCGTGTGAATTATCAAAAAAAAATGTGAAAGACAAAAACGTGTGAATTATTGTCCAGGTACTCTGTTGTGATAAGAAGAGCTGCAGGAGGATGACGTCTGCTTCCATTCCCAACCAGTGGACCTGTCATCAACTTTAGATCCTGTAGTTGTAAAAAGTTTTGTGAGGAGTTTCAACTTTTCTCCTGTATTCCATTCGCATAGTGAGGTAAGAGACTTGTGGTTTGGTGAATTTTATTTTTCTTCAGGTAAGAGAAAATACAGTGTTTTGTTTGTTGTTTGGGCCTGAATTTGGCAAGACTCCACAAAGAAAAATAATTTTACTATTGTAAATAAAATCACTGTTCTATCATATAATCCTGATTCAGTGGCTGCTTGAGTGGTGCAGAAGGTGGAATCACCCATAATTAATAGCGTCCCGGCAGCTATTATTGCATTGGGTGTAACATCACACAAACACTCCATCCATCTGTTCCTGGCCCGGCCCTTAGCTCCAGTTTTAGAACTCAGTGTGGCCCGTAAGTCCAAAAGTTTGCCCACCCCTGGCTTTGACTGCTGGAGGATCAACTGACCACATTTCTTTATGCTGCTGCTGTCTTTACTTACTCTGCTCAACCTGTTTTGTATTTGTAATTATTTTTTCTATCCTTAACATGTGTTTTGTCTTTCAGATACACCTGGACCTATATCTGGACTTGCCATTCTATGTTCGTCTGTCTCTCCTTCCTGTCCCCTCAAACCAGCCGGTCAAAGCAGATGGCCGCTTGTCCTGAGCCTGGTTCTGCTGGAGGTTTCTTCCTTTTAAAAGGGAGTTTTTCTTTTCCACTGTTGCCATTATGCTTGCTCAGGATGGGAGACTGAGACAAAGTGAAGATTCAACATATCTGCTGGCTTTCTTAGATAAAGAACTTTATTAAGTGGCTTTTCTATGTATGTGAATGTTCCTGTAAAGTGCCTTGAGACAACTTTGTTGTGATTTGGTGCTATATAAATAAACTGAATTGAAATGAATTAAAAGCTGAATTAAAAATAACATTTTGGAAAGCATAAAGTAACCCAAACATTAAGCCACAAACCTGCTTGTGGTGCTGTTGAATCTGCAACAATGTGAACTGTGCAATGAGTAATGTATTTTTCTTTCCCACGCTCTGGGTGTAGGTATTCACTGAGAAACAATAGCTAAGAAGAAGTTATTATTTCAAAGTGGAAGTGAATGCCTCAGAGACTGGGATGACAACAATGCATAGTTTAGATCAGCATACGAAACATGCAAACCACAATTAAAGATTTTAGCAATGCAGTCAGTCTGTCAGCTGACTTGTGTAAAGTTCAACCCCCCCCCCCCCCAAAAAAAAAAAAAAACAACAACCTTCAAGAGCTGAATGAATTATTGTAGCATCAACCTGTATAAACTAGTAATGCTTAGACATGTTTTAAGATTCTTGATAACAGTGGCGATTTTAGCCTCTTTTTAGGGGTGCTCAAGCACCCCTAAATTTTAATTTAGCACCCCTAAAAATTAAAGGAAAAAGAAAAAAAGGTGGGGTTTTTTTGCGGTTCTGGGTTTGGGGTTCTGTTTATTGCATTTATGATTCAATGCAACAAAATAAACCAATTTAAAAGGAAACAGATCATTGTAATACTTTATTTATTTACATAAATTCTAGAATTTACGGCGCATTCTAGAATTGCGCCGCTCAAGGTGGCTGCATGTTGGAGCAGCTCTGTTACTTTCATTCTGAGATTTTGCTTTTGGAAACTTTAATTCCTCTTTTTCTGGATGTAAATCACATTTTTTGAGTGATTGTTTCCTCTGGTATCAGATGCTGTTCAGCTGGAAGGATTTTTACTGAAACTTTTTTTAGTTTTGGACATTTGTTATGATGCGTAACCATGGCAACAAGGCAGTTTTCTACAACAACAGCAGCTGAATAACATCTCAAAAGCTGAAATACTATCTCAACTATGGCCCCAACTCTCAAATGAGTTGAAAAAGATGTTCTATGGACGCATTCTCATCTACCTGCCAGCTGTGCTCGAGTGCCTGACCACTGAGATCCTGGAACTAGCAGGAAACACGGCTCATGACAGTGGAAGGACAGGATCGTCCCTCAGCACCTACAGTTGGCTGTCCGCAGCTATGAGGAGCTCGGCAGACTACTGGGAGGAGTGGCCATCGCTCTGGGAGGAGTTCTGCCCAGCATTCAAGCGGTCCTACAGTCCAGGGGAACCAAGAGGCCAGCCGAGTCTGGGTGGATGGATCGGACGGCATCTGCAGCCAGTTTCTTAGGATCCACTGTGAGATGGACCTTTACAAGTGATCCTGACCTCATGAGCTGAGTACAACAGTGATAAACAGGAAGTAACATGTTCATCTGTACGAAGGTAACTGCAGCTAAATCCTCAATTTTCTGTCATAATTACATTGTATTTTAATAGTTAAATTCTGTATTGCACACCGCTAGCTTAGCGCTCCTTCTTGTTGTGCTGAGCTCTCTAAAATAGTTATTGAATCATGTGTTTAATGTAGGTAAACGTAGATGTTTAACAACCCATTAAAATACACCAGAATGCAGGAAATTCATATACTTTTTTCAAAATTTTCTGGGGGAGGACCACCAGAACCCCCCCCCCCC
>NW_023625186.1:0-3429 GCF_014905685.2 Nematolebias whitei
CAAGCTTGAAAACATCCCTTTGGACTTAGTGGCAAGATTGAAAACATCCCTTTCAGTCATATTGGCAAGCTTGTAAATATCCCTTCAGAAACATGGACAAGCTTGAAAACATTCGTTTAGACATAGTGACAAGCTTGTAAACATCCCTTCAGAAACATGGACAAGCTTGAAAACATCTCTTCAGACACTTTTGCAAGCTTGAAAACATCCGTTTGGACATATTGGCAAGCTTGTAAACATCCCTTCAGACATATTGGCCAGCTTGTAAACATCCCTTCAGACAAGCTTGAAAACATCCCCTTAGACACATTTACAAGCTTGAAAACATCAATTTGGACATACTTTACATGCTTGAAAACATTGCTTCTTACAAATAGGCAAGCTTGAAAATATCCCTTCAGACACGTTTGCAAGCTTGAAAACATCCCTTTGGACATAGTGGCAAGCTTGAAAACATTTTTTCAGACTATGTGGCAAGCTTGAAAACATCCCATAAAGTCACCTTGGCAAGCTTGAAAACATCCCCTCTGACACATTTGCAAGCTTGAAAACATCAATTTGGACATAATTTACACACTTGAAAACATTACTTCTGACAAATAGGGTAGCTTGAAAACATCCCTTCAAATACATTTGCAATCGTGAAAACATCACTTTGGAAATATTGGTAAGCTAGAAAACATCACTTCAGATAAAATGGCAAGCTTGAAAAAATCCCTTCAGACACATTGGCAAGCTTAAAAATATAACTTCAGAAATAGTGACAAGCTTGAAAATATCCCTCAGACACATTCGCAAGCTTGAAAACATCAATTTGGACATAATTTACATGCTTGAAAACATTGCTTCTGACAAATAGGGTAGCTTGAAAACATCCCTTCAGATTTGTTTGCAAGCTTGAAAACATCCCTTTGGAAATAGTGGTAAGATACAAAACATCACTTCAGACATATTGGCAAGCTAGTAAATATCCCTTCAGAAACATGGACAAGCTTGAAAACATTCGTTTGGACATAGTGGAAAGCTTGAAAACATCCCTTCAGACACATTTGCAAGCTTGAAAACATAAAATTTGAACATAATTTGCATGCTTGAAAACATTGCACTGACAAGTAGGCAAGCTTGAAAACATCGCTTCAGACATGTTTGCAAGCTTGAAAACATCCCTTTGGACATTGTGGCAAGCTTGAAAACAACCCTTTCAGACATATTGGCAAGCTTGTAAACATACCTTCAGAAACATGGACAAGCTTGAAAAGATTCCCTCAGACACATTTGTAAGCTTTAAAACATCCGTTTGGACATAGTGGCAAGCTTGAAAACATCCCTTCAGACATATTGGCAAGCTTGCAAACATCCATTCAGACACATTTGGCAAGCGTGAAAACATCAATTTGGACATAGTGGCAAGCTTGAAAACATCCCTTCAGGTATGTTTGCAAGCTTGAAAACATCCCTTTGGACTTAGTGGCAAGATTGAAAACATCCCTTTCAGTCATATTGGCAAGCTTGTAAATATCCCTTCAGAAACATGGACAAGATTGAAAACATTCGTTTAGACATAGTGACAAGCTTGTAAACATCCCTTCAGAAACATGGACAAGCTTGAAAATATCCCCACGGACACATTTGCAATCGTGAAAACATCCATTTGGACATAGTGGCAAGCTTGATAACATTCCCTCAGACACATTTGCAAGCTTGAATACATCCCTTTGGACATGGTGGCAAGATTGAAAACATCCATTTCAGTCATATTGGCAAGCTTGTAAACATCCCTTCAGAAACATGGACAGGCTTGAAAACATCCCCTCAGACATATTGGCAAGCTTGTAAACATCGTTTCAGAAACATGGACAAGCTTGATTACATCCCCTCAGACACATTTGCAAGCTTGAAAACATCAATTTGGACATAATTTACATGCTTGAAAACATTGCTTCTGACAAATAGGGCAGCTTGAAAACATCCCTTCAGATACGTTTGCAAGCTTGAAAACATCCCTTTGGACATAGTGGCAAGCTTGAAAACATCCCTTGAGACATATTGGCAAGCTTGCAAACATCCATTCAGACACAATGGCAAGCGTGAAAACATCAATTTGGACATAGTGGAAAGCTTAAAAATTTCACTTCAGACATAGTGGCAGGTTTGAAAACATTGCATAAAGTCACATTTGCAAGCTTGTAAACATCCGTTTGGACATAGTGGCAAGCTTGAAAACATCCCTTCAGACATATTGGTAAGCTTGCAAACATAAATTTGGACATAATTTACATGCTTGAAAACATTGCTTCTGACAAATAGGGTAGCTTGAAAACATCCCTTCAGATACGTTTGCAATCGTGAACACATCACTTTGGAAATAGTGGTAAGCTAGAAAACATCACTTCAGACAAAATGGCAAGCTTGCAAACATCCCTTCAGACACATTGGCAAGCTTAAAAATATAACTTCAGAAATAGTGACAAGCTTGAAAATATCCTTCAGACACATTGGCAAGCGTGAAAACGTCAATTTGGACATAGTGGCAAGCTTGAAAACATTGCATAAAGTCACATTTGCAAGCTTGTAAACATCCCTTCAGACACATTGTATAGCTAGAAAATATCCCCACGGACACATTTGCAAGCGTGAAAACATCCATTTGGACATAGTGGCAAGCTTGTAAACATCCCTTCAGACGTAGTTGCAAGCTTGATAACATTCGTGTGGACATAGTGGCAAGCTTAAAAATATCACTTCAGACCTAGTGAAAATTTTGTAAACATCCATTTGGACATAGTGGCAAGCTTGAAAACATCCCTTCAGGTATGTTTGCAAGCTTGTAAATATCCCTTCAGAAACAAGGACAAGCTTGAAAACATTCGTTTAGACATCGTGACAACCTTGAAAACATCCCTTCAGACATATTGGTAAGCTTGTAAACATCCCTTCAGAAACATGGACAAGCTTGAAAACATCCCCACAGACACATTTGCAAGCTTGAAAACATCAATTTGGACATAATTTACATTCTTGAAAACATTGCTTCTCACACATAGGCAAGCTTGAAAACATCTCTTCAGACACGTTTGCAAGCTTGAAAACATCCCTTTGGACATTGTGGGAAGCTTGAAAACATCCCATTCAGACATATTGGCAAGCTTGTAAACATCCCTTCAGAAACATGGACAAGCTTGAAAAGATTCCCTCAGACACTTTCGCAAGCTTCAAAACATCCGTTTGGACATATTGGCAAGCTTGTAAACATCCCTTCAGACATATTGGCCAGCTTGTAAACATCCGTTCAAACAAGCTTGAAAACATCCCCTTAGACACATTTACAAGCTTGAAAACATCAATTTGGACATACTTTACATGCTTGAAAACATTGCTTCTTACTGTAGTGAACTTGACCTGATGTCAAATCTGACCAGATGGACAGAA
>NW_023625187.1:0-3429 GCF_014905685.2 Nematolebias whitei
GCCCACACAGTGGTCAATAGAGCCTTCTCACAGTCTGAATACCGTAATTCAGGGCCTGCCATTGTTTTGCTGGCGTAGGCCACAACACGCTTGTCTTTGTCGTGTATTTGGTACAGACCTGCACTCATGCAGTGAGGTGAGAAGCCCACTTCCAAGTAGAACTCTTTGTTGTAGACTGGGTAGACTAGACATGGGGCTAGCTTGAGCCTGTCTTTAAGAGCGTTCATTGCCTGCTGCTGTGTATCAGTCCAGACAAAAGGAACGTCTTTCTTTAAGAGTTCAGTCAGTGGTTTTGCGAGATCCGCATAATGCTCTATGAACTGGCGAGAGTAGTTACACACTCCCAAGAAACTCTGTAGTTCCTTGAGATTGGTTGGGACTTTGAGGTTGTCTAGGCCTTGGGTGCGAGTCAACTGTGGTTGTATTCTGTCCAGACCTACCAGGAGGCCAACGTAATCCACTTTGGTTCTGCACCACTGGCATTTCGACAGTGAGATTTTAGCACCAGCAGTCGTTAGCTGATTGAGGACGTGGTCGATCTCAGCCAAATGAGAGTCCAGTGTCGGCTGTCTCAAAAGGATGTCGTCCACGTAGATCAGTGTCCCACGCTCGTGGGCGTCTGGACATGCTTTGTTCAAGAAGATGTTGAACTCTGCAGGTGAGTTAGCGTAGCCAAAGGGACACCTGGTAAAGGTGTATTGTCGGCTGCCAAAAGTGAAAGCTAGTTTGTGTTGATCCTCGGCGCGCACAGGGATGGTCCAAAAACCAGAGGCGACGTCGAGGGTCGAGAAGTACTTACCGTCGGTGACCTTTGGCAGTTCCTGATGGAGCTGAGTCATTGGCCACCTGGATAAGGGTACTTGTTTATTTAGCTTCCTGTAGTCTATGGTAAGTCTCCACTTACCATTTGGTTTTAAAACTGGCCAGAGTGGCGCAGAGTAGGTGCTATTACATTGTCTGATTATACCTTTGACCAAAAGGTCATCAATGATCTCCTGGACAGGTTGGTATGCTGCCAGAGGGATCTTGTATTGTCTGACAAATGTTGGCGGTGCGTTGGGTGGGGTTGGGATTCTCACTGCGTGGAGTGAGGTCAACCCACAATCTGTCGAATCAGTTGCAAATGACTTTTCATATTTCAAAAGAACTTGGCGTAGTTTGTCTCTTTCTTCATCAGATGTCAGAGCGTCGGCTTGTGCGACCACCTGATCAATCTGTGATGAGACTGATAAGGGTTCTTGCTCCTTGGGGAGCTCCAACGAATCCCTTTCTGAGTCGTCGGGCCTGTCTATGGGTAAAACACCATAGGTTTGAGGTCCTTGGTCGACATCATTGGTTGAGAAAAGAGCTATGGCCTGTGTTGGTTCCGTGAACCATACTGGCCCAGCTTCTTGACTCGGTACCAGGTTATCTGGGAGTCCTCCCAGAAATGGAATGCCTAGTTCAAAATCATGAAAGTCGGTTGAAATCAACCATCCTAGCATAGTCTTTTTTGGGATCAGCACCTCATCCATGCCAGTGTTACACACAGCAATAGATGTGGTCCTGGAGTCAAGACTCACCTGGTTCGTGGCTTCCACGGACAGTCCCAAGTTGAAAAATGCAGGAGAGGGTTGAAAGTATGCCTGTTTATGGCTAATAGCTTGTCCAGCTATTATGTGGATTCGCACCATTAGGTTTATCACCTGTGGCGGTACTGTGGTGGTTTGGTTGCTAGCAACTTGGCAGGCCTCTGGAATGGTCTGCCCAGCCTTAAGGTTCGCTGTGTCTAGCACAGGAGTATCCTTTGTGGCTGGTTTCAGGGACCACAGCACCTTGTTGATGGTGTCCACGTGGACACCCAACCTTACCAAAATGTCAGAGCCTATGTAGGATGCATGTGGTAAGTTTTGGATAACGAGAAACGGGTGAACCAGTTCTCGTTGATTCCAGTTCAGTTTTAGGTTAATGACTCCTTCTGCGGTCATTACCTGTGAACTATTGGGAACTAATGGAAAGCGGAAAGCTTTTTTAATTAGTTCTAGACCAACGTGTTTGTGAACCAAGGTTTCGTAGAAAGCTCGGTTAATTGCTGATTTATCTGTCCACAGAGACAGAACAGCATCGTTGGTGTGGGACCCTTGGATCTCTACACCCTTAACTACCCGTGGTAGGTAGTGTTTGGTGGACTCTGACTGCTCCAGCTCACAGAGGAGGCTGTCTTGTTGAGTCAGAGTTTGGATCACTTGGGTTTCTTTGGTTTCACATGGTGTCAGAGGAGTACTCACCGGGCTCGTGTCCTCGGCTGAGGAGTCCTTTGTGCCTTCCGCGGTACCTGCTGTTGGGCAGTCTGTGTCACACTCCGGAGGCGTATCGATTGGCAGTGGGTCGCTCACTGTTGTCCACATTGTTTGATCACCATAATCTATAATCGCGCCGAAGCGATTTATAAAATCCTGGCCAACCAAAAATGGGAATGAGTCAACATGAGTCACGTGTACCGGATGGCACAGTGTCATATTGCCAATCTGCATGTGAACCATTGCTATAGCTGTCAGGGTTGTTTTCATTTCTGAGAGACCCTGCATTTCTATAGCACATTCAGAGAGAGGTATTATCCTGTTAACACTGGCAGCGGCCGTCCTCAGCTCCTCGAACAGTTTAGCTGACATGATTGTTATGTCTGCCCCACCGTCCAAGAGTGCTTCGTGTGTGAGGACACCTTCGAGTGTTACTGACAGGTACGCCTTTTTGGCGACCCCCCTTCTGATAAAGTTACACAGAAACCTCTTGGGTTTTTTCTGACGCTGTTTCACGCGTTCAGCCTTATCTGTGTAATTTTGGTTTGCCTGAACCGTCAGCACAGCAGAAGCTGTTTCTGAGTGTTCAGCCTGTGATGACACGTCATCGTTCGTGTGTGTGTTTACCCCCCCTTCTTCCGATGAGGGGTTGTTTGAGGCAACCACAGCAACGTCTTGGTGTGTTCCACCGACATCTGTTATGTTGTCATTCGCGCCCTCAGATGTAATAGGAATTACATTACTGCAAAGTGCTCCTGGTTGGGTTCCCGTGTCAGTGTGTTTCAAAGTTTCCAACAACCTGCGTAGTTTCTCCGTCTCTTCCGAGCTCAGAGGTGTAGGGCCTTGCTTTTGGAACTTTTGTGATTTTTTCGCCTCGGTTCGTTTCGTCCGAGGTGGGGGACGGTCAGGTACGTCTTGCGGGGTTTCCTTTACGTACTGCCCCTGCCGATATGGTTTCTCATATCGTTGCGTCCTGCGTTCACCCATTTTTCGATAATCACTGGCTTCCTCCGAAAGAGGAGCCTTTTTGTCCCAGCGTGCACCTTCAGGACGCGGTTTGTTAGCTTGAACCGACTGTTTTCTCTCTTTCTTCTTAGGAGGAGGCGGCGAAGCACGTCGTCCTTCTAGTTCAAGAGGGAGGGGTTTAACC
>NW_023625188.1:0-3429 GCF_014905685.2 Nematolebias whitei
AAGATTTTGCTTCTAGTGACGCCTGCATTTCTGAGAGATCCTTCTCACGTGTTTTAGACATCCAGTCAAGGCGTTCCGACCGTTCATCCAATTCAGCTTTTAGAAGCAGAGAGATTTTTGCTAACCGTTCAAGGCTGAGCTTTTTACTCTCTGTCTTTAATGTTCCTGCGGCCAAACTTTTCAGCTCTTCTTGTCTTTGAGCTTCATCAAGTTGTTCTAATTGTTGTATTTCTTTGCCAATTAGTGGATTTGTCAAAATATGTAAGGCCCCCAAAATGATATCATCATTTGTTGGTTTTGAAAAGTTGTCTTCTTCTTCTTTGCTTGTCATTTTTCTTCTATTTAAAGATTAAACAGGAGAATTTTAATGTTTTAGGTTTTTTAAAATAAATAAAATCAGCAAAGTCTCTTTGTCTGATGTATTTACTTTTATTTAGTGATTTATCAATTAAACGTGCACTATCCTTTTAGCAAATGAGTAAACTTTTTCCAACTTTGTGAAAATCTGTAACTGTTTCTATTTTTAAAAAGTTAATGTTTATTTTTGTACCTTAGTTTTAAGGGATTACCAGTGAAATAAAACTGTTTTGGTGAATGCTCGTTTGCATAAATACCTTATAACTTTTAAAATGCAAGATAACAGTAATTTTCAGCTTTAAGGAACGTTTATTGACTCGAAAATGCTTTTAGAAAGATTAAAACGTTTAATTTCACTGTTTAGACCTAAAAGCGAGTGAAACCTGTCTTCTCAAGGTTGTCCAGAAGATGTCAGCCTTACCTTACTAATCTTAACTCAGACACTGTTTGTGTTATCCACTAGGGGAGCTATAACTTCCTGTGGCGTTCGGTTGACATCCTGTTGTTAGCCGCTTAGCTTGAAGTTAGCTTCGGCTAAACTCGGTTAAAATCAACATTTCTGAACGGATTTTTTACACAAACGTGGCAAAATTTCAACAAACACGACTTCTTAGCCTGAACATGAGTTTTTGGAACAATATAGCAGCTTCATTTAGTGATTTTAAGCGTAGTTAAAGCTCCGGTCGTTAGCTGTTTAGCTTAAAATTAGCATCGCTAGCGTTGTTTAAAAACATCGTTTTTTGACGAATTTTAAACTCTAACGTAGCAAAATTTCAGCAAATAGCTTCGAAGCTTTTAACCAGTGTGTCAACAATCACTTTAGAGGCGTTTTTCAGCTTTAAAAAGCAGATTTTATTTCCCTATGAAAACGAATTTCATTTCCGGGTCACGTGACTGAAATCACCAATGGCAAAGCAGCGCAGGGTGAGAGGAAGTGACGTAGCCACGCCAGTCAGCCTTCTCAACCAATCAGAGCGCTCCACAACAGCGAATTCAACTAATCACGAAGCGTTTTCTCCAACTAGCAAGTTAGATTAGCGTGAAATAGTTCGTCACTTTTTCGTCTTTTAAACCATCAAAATGCACTTTTTCTGTTAAAAATTGTAACGAAACAACTCCTAACTGTGTCCTGAGGCGGCGCTCAGCTTTTAAAACGTTTATCCATCTATTCAAAATACTCGTTCAAACTGAACAGAACCGAACCCACAGCCGGGTCTTAGCAGAACCTCGTACTTTTAAACAGAATAACGTCTTCCACAGCTCATCAGCTCTTAGTTACACGTAACAGACGTACAAATTCAGCTTTCATAAAGACTCAATGACACAATTTCAGCTTTTAAAACATTACTAGCCCAACGCTTAGAACATGCAGCGTAAAGTTGCAGAGCCGAGCTCCAAGCGCGCAGCCCAGCCGCTGCGTAAACATTCACAGCTGATAAACCGTTACTTTTTCAACATGCCAACATTTAAATCAATCTTTACACGAATTAACAGTCATTCATGAGACGTGCGGGCCACCAGTTTGTTTATAAACAGAATAAAGCGTTTTACAGCCACTGTTTATATTAATTTGGTGGAATAGTGTAAAGCAATAACAGACAAGTTTCACAAATATTGAACTTCAAATCACTCGGCGGTGATTTGAGGACTTTGCTTCAGATATTTCTAAAAATATCTGTACTGATTTATGAGAGAGAGGTGAGTTTAAGAGGAAATTGAGATTTATCTTACAGAGAAATATGTGAGGGAATTAATATCTGTTGACCAGAAAATTGCACGCTCCCATCAGGTATCTCAGCTTATCCCAGGTACACTTTAGTCGAAGAAGAAACCGTTACCTTGTTGACGATAGATCACCTCAGTAAGAATCCTTCAGACTGATATCAGCGTCTCCGTTGAGAACAGCTAAAATCCTTGGAGAGTCGTGCGTGGTTAGTTCAAAACAGAATTATAATCCCAAAACGTCTCTGGATTCTCGGCAACTCTGACTCTTCATTGTCCGCAGCTCTCAGACTCTTTCAGATCTTCTCAGACTCTAACTCCAAAACTCTCCATAACTCTAGTTCTCTGAATTCCCATGAATTCTCTTCAGAACTCCTTGAGAACTAACTGCACTCTACTAGAACCGGGAAGTTGTCACATTTTAAATGAGTTTACTTCCGAGTTTACTTCAGAGCTTTCTGATTCGTGGATGGACCAGAAAGAGGAGTGGTTTTGACGTAAGGTGTTTATCAAAAGTCGAGGTCAGAGAATGAAATTTGTTTAACAACTGACAGAGAGATTATTGCAAAAAGCAGACTTCGTGGAGTCTCTATTCTGATTATCTTCTCAAATAGTTAAACATGACATTTCTTCTTCAGTAAACATTTAGTTGACCGAAGCTTCAACTTTCACACACTTACGACTTGGCTCATTTCAGACAGAAAATCAAGAAATGCATATTCAGGTGATTTCTTCTTTGAATGAGGAATAAAAATCATTACTTACTGTTTATGTAAAATAAAAATGAGTAGTTCTTTTCAACCTGTAAGCATTGAGTGAAACTAACACAATTTGATTATCAAAACATTTGTAAGACAGTAATGATTATAGAGGATTGTCTTTTCTGCTTGATTAATTCAAGAAAGAAAGTCATCAGATGGCTCAGACTTATTCAGATCAATGAAAATAACAGTCTCTGTCCATCTGGTAGATTTGAGGTCATCAGGGTCAGATAAGGGTCAGATCATCAGGTCATCAGGTTCACTACACAGCTGAGACGTCGCCCTCGGTATAAAAGATTTATTTGACAAAACATGGGTTACAGATATTCAGAGACAAACAATTACATTATTAAAATATATGCATATATTTTGGAGCATTAAAGAACAAACCGTCTCGGTGTGCGCCTCCCGGAAATGCTCGGTGGGCGTGTGTCATTTCCGGCCTTTTATCACAGTTTGAGAAGGCTAGCTTTCTGATTGGTTTAGCTTCTGTTGCTAGGGTTACGACTCTAACCCGCCCCCTCAAGGACGTTAATATCTATATTTCAGATAAGAAGTTCTGCCTCACTGAAATCGTTCGTTTTAGCTG
>NW_023625189.1:0-725 GCF_014905685.2 Nematolebias whitei
AATTGATTGATTCATTGATTGATTTTGCTTAGATGAGAAAAGGAAAGAAAACATGAGGAGAGACGGTATAAAAAAAGATCTCTCACGCCATGTCCTAGACAAGGCACAATTTGAGGCATCAAAAAACTTACCACAGCAAAGCAACATAAATATACGTTATACATGTACATATAGGCCGGTGAAAACATTGAATATTTAAGGGAAAGTCGTAGCATAGTCCAGAGCCCCCCTTCCGCCATTGTCCAGATAAGAGGTGACATTCATCATCAGATCAGTTGAGGTTCTGTTACATGTCCACGGCCTTGGGGAAGGGAGGGGTGAGGAAACAGTCAAAGCATCTTTGTTGTTTTCCAAACATTCCAGGAGGAGTTGAGATAAGTCCGGCATCAAAGCCACAGTTTGGGTCAGGCAGAAATTGTAAATTGTTGTTTCTGCCTTTAAAGTCTTGCTGTACATCTTCTCTGATGGAAACTCCAAAACAGCCAAATTGATCCTTTACTCCAAAAGTCGAGCTCACAGCTTCTCCAGATTATTCCCACCATTCATGAGTGCTGCCAGGAAGATCACAGTCCTGATAGCATCTGCTCCAATTCCCTGTCACAGCTTCTCACATTCAGTCCGAGCACTGTCAAGCTTCAACACCTCCACACAAATTTGTAGACAATCCAAGATTTCACCAAGCCAAATAGTAGAATCTAGTTGTCATCATGAATCCAATTTGTTCC
>NW_023625189.1:825-1665 GCF_014905685.2 Nematolebias whitei
AACATTGAATATTTAAGGGAAAGTCGTAGCATAGTCCAGAGCCCCCCTTCCGCCATTGTCCAGATAAGAGGTGACATTCATCATCAGATCAGTTGAGGTTCTGTTACATGTCCACGGCCTTGGGGAAGGGAGGGGTGAGGAAACAGTCAAAGCATCTTTGTTGTTTTCCAAACATTCCAGGAGGAGTTGAGATAAGTCCGGCATCAAAGCCACAGTTTGGGTCAGGCAGAAATTGTGAATTGTTGTTTCTGCCTTTAAAGTCTTGCTGTACATCTTCTCTAATGGAAACTCCAAAACAGCCGAATTGATCCTTTACTCCAAAAGTCGAGCTCACAGCTTCTCCAGATTATTCCCACCATTCATGAGTGCTGCCAGGAAGATCACAGTCCTGATAGCATCTGCTCCAATTCCCTGTCACAGCTTCTCACATTCAGTCCGAGCACTGTCAAGCTTCAACATCTCCACACAAATTTGTAGACAATCCAAGATTTCACCAAGCCAAATAGTAGAATCTAGTTGTCATCATGAATCCAATTTGTTCCCGTCCATCGTTAAACAGGGGTGGAGGCCTCCGGGTTCAATTGTCCCCCTCTTACAATTCTGTGATTGCTAGTATCACTCAGCCCTCTGTGAATAGTAAACAGCCATCAGTGTGCTAATGATCCATTGTTAGGCTGATGGTCATTCTTGAGCATGTGATCAGCTGGTTTTGGTTGTCAGCAGCAAACTGGTTGATCCACTCTGAGAAGATGCTATTTAAGAGACTGAGCTGAAAACAGCACCTCAGACTGAGGAAGTCTCTTGGATGAGAGACGAAACGTTTCTAGATATTTTTGCTTT
>NW_023625189.1:1765-3428 GCF_014905685.2 Nematolebias whitei
TTTGAATGTCCAGAGGACCAGATTGAACTTTTTTGGAAATATACATGACATTTACAATGTTATATTTTCCTATACCTGCCTAACTAAGGTTCTTGTCTGTCCCTCAACTTATAAAAACATGTTTCTCTCACTTCTTATTCTAAAAGCTATCAATCCCTGTCTTTAACCATAACAGCTCCATATGGTTATCTGCGGGTATTCTTCTAGATTCTCTCTAGGAATCATCCAAATATAGGTGTTTATTTTAAAGGTTCTGTCGTATCAGGAGCACAGCCTCGAGCAAGAAAAATGTTGCTCGGGGATGTATTGCTGACCAGTCTGTTTCCAACTACAGACCCAAGGAGGCTATAATGATCAGAAACCCGAGGTCATCAACTTCTTTCGAGGAGTTATCAAAAACTTCCCACAGGCACCCAAAAACCCAGTAGAGTTTTCTTCGAACTGTCACATGACCACACCTCTTGACGCTTTCCAGATGTCCAAGTTTTAACGTGTTTCTAGTAAACAGCGACGGGCAATTTACACCCGGAACATCTTTCGGACTAAGCATGCTTCTTGTGTAGAATGAACATATGCTGATATATATTCATAAATTAAACGGATTCTTTCATTTTTCTGGACTGTATATAATGTGCATTGAATTTAGAAATGTAACGTGAGACGTTAATTATCTTTGACTCACCAACGACAGTGGGTCATTTATTAACAGAATCAAAGTTTAACACATCACACATTTACATTAATTGGCAAAATATGGAAAATAACAACATGGCTAATTTAGCAAGTTTTACACGGAGTAAACAATACGGCGATTGTTTTCTCACTTCCAGCTGTACAACAGACACTTCTAAAAATATCTGGAATGATTTCTACTTGATAGAAGAATTTTAAAGATGGAAAGATGAAGTTTAGAGGGAGAAAAAGATGGATGAGAGAGAATGTTTGTGTCGTCATCAGAACGGCACTCTCCGGGTTTTCCCAGCTTCTTCCCCGGTACACTTAGGTGATAGAAATCTCTTTTACCTGGAGATGTCTCCCTGGTACGAAATTCCATTTAACGCACCCTTTCAGCGTCTCCGTAGGAACAGCTGTGAATCGTCCGAAGTAGTGACGGTACTTATTCGACACAAGTTCACCTCACGAGTGGACTTCACATGAGTGGAGTCCGTCAGAGTTCCACTCAGAGGTGGAAGATGTCATAATCCCCAATACTCGGAAGAGCTTTGAATCATGGCTGGACTTCTGTTCTCCCAAACGACTGGAGCTGCAAACTCTCCACCCGACTCCAACTGGACTCGACTCCAAACTCGACTGCAAACTCGACTGGGTTGAACTAGGAAGTACCAACCTTTAAAGAGCTCTATTTTCGGTTCACTTGGGAGTTTCCTGATTGGTCGTTTCAACCAGACAGGGGTGTGTTTTTGTGACGTAAGAGGTCACTAGGAGTTAGAAAAACAGCAAGAATGTTATGGAACAGATTGAAAATGTTTTTCAGACAGACGAGAGGAATATTTAGACGAGTTGGCGGAAAACAGGTGCCAGCTTCTCTATTTACGTCTGAGAGGATTTAAAAACATGACAGCTCGTTCCAACACTTGTTTGCATTTGACTCCAACCTTGGACCAACTTACACTGCTCATTCAAAGACAGAAAATCAGAAAAT